>NW_022156717.1:5710931-5732667 GCF_004355905.1 Pyricularia grisea
TTTTTTTTTTTTTTTTTTTTTTTTTTTTTTTTTTTGGCAAAACCAATGTACATTTGGTGCCCAGCAACTAAGGGTTAAGGTACATTTGCCAATTACTGACAACTCTTACTTTTTTCGCTGCCAAATCCAGCAGCAACTGTCTATTCTATCCATCACTCAGCTCTCTAGCTTGGTAAACGGGCCGTACCTTTGTTTGCTGTCTTCTTTTTTTCGTCCGATAGATGACCGCTGTCCAGCAACATATAAGCTTATTGATGATACCCTTAATGTGCGACATGCATCTCGAAGGGCTGTACGTCCAACGTTGCTATTGCAATTAGGGAGAGCCCAGTTTCCATGACAAACTCATTCTTGGCTTTGTTCCTTGGAAGTTGGAAACGCTTGTCAAATAATTATGGCTTGGAGTGGAACGAGAGGGGGCGGATAAATTGGGTAAGAACTTGGAATATAGAGCAACGTGAAGAAAATCCGGAATAAAGCCCGTGGCAATTCCCTTTTTTTTTTTTTTTTTTTTTTTTTTTTTTTTTTTTCGTTCATCCACAATTCACATTGCTTGCTACTCCCCATTAATAATGTATAGTGTCAACTCGTCGTCACCTTCGTCGCCTCCTCCTTGCTGGTGATGGCGTAGAGGAACAGGTTTTGTCGGCTGAAGACGGGCCGGTCCTGGTCGGGAACTTCGACGACCGAAAACATCTTTTGCGCCTTTTTGAGAAACTGCATGTCTGCCCGCCGCCTCTTCTTGAAGCAAAAGTATACGGTGCACTCCTTGGGCGGCGACAGGGCCAGCAGGTCCGTCAGCGTCTGGAGGAGCAGCGGGAACGCTGGCTCAAAGTAGACGCAGTCGGCCGCCAGAACCACCGTCGGCTTGAGGTCGACTACTTGTTGTGGGAGCGGCTCACCCCTGTAGATGAATTTCGGGTTTGTTCCAAGGTTAGTGTTTTTTGTTCATCTTTAAAGTTGCTGATCAACACCCCCAAAGAAAAAAAGTCAAGGGTGCAGGCACCACTGCCGCACGTACCAGTTGAGGATCAAAGCCTTGGCCTTGTCCTCCACCTCGTTGAGGCGGATGTTATGCTCCATCAAGGCCAACATCTCGAGCTGGTCCGTTATCAGAATCGGCGTCTCGACGTCGCACCCTCGCGCCACGGCCAGCGACACGAGGCCACCGCCGGCGCCCAGCTCCAGTATCCTCTCGCGGCCGATGGAGCTCCTGCGGTCTCGCAGCATGTGCGTCGCCAGCACCATGCCCGCCGGCCACAGCTGGCCGCCGCATCCTGAGCTGAGGTCCTCGTGCAGCCGCAGCGGTGCCGTCGCGGGAAGTAGCCCGCCAAAGTCGATCTTGGTCTCGCCCGCCGCCTTGTACTCTGGGAGGGGTGCGAGGTCTGCGTCGATTGCCAAGGGTGAGAAAACCGGCGGCGAGGGCGAACGGCTGTTTATGATGTCCTTCATTTTGGTGATCTCTTACTTTTATTCTCTATTAATTTTGTGAATTATTCCTTTCTTTCTGATTTTCCTGCTCTTCTAATTTTCACTTGCGGTTGCTGGCGTCGTGAGAATGAGGGCGGTGAGGTGGGTTGTGATTGATCCGCTAGCTTTGAGGGGTTTTCCTCTCTGAGGTTTCACCCCCTTTTACCTACTGCAAAGAGAAGAAGACAGTGGCAACTTCCGTTTCGAGCAAATAACAATTATTAGGCAGAGCTTCCAATGAAATGGTACACGAGGATTCAGTCCGGGGGGTTTTTTTTTAATTGCCCATTTCTAAATCTAGGCCGGCCTTTTTGTTGTTTCTATTCTGCCGCTCCTGTTCCTGCAGCCGTTGGTGCTGAGTCGCCTTGGAATTAACTCCAGAATCATGGCCAGGTCTACCCAGTTGACAACCAAACTCACAACGCCAGATTCATCGACCTTAATGAGTGAACCTCAAAAGTATATTTATGTATAAAACGCTCTGAGAATTCCAAAGATAACTTGACATATTTGACTTGTTCTTGATTGTATTTCATCGGGTTTGGCTTGCTCAAATGTACACCAAGTCATCATATTCATACACAGTAGGCTAGGCCCATTTTCATCGGTCGTCAATGTACAAGTCTACCATACCAGGGAGAAAAGGATTGCCATTGTCTTCTCTCATTTTGATGAAAAAGAAAGCGAGGGCGAACTCTTCTGTCATCTCAAGTAACACTATGGTTTCTCCATACCTACGGATCTTCATCCCCTCACTGACCACCATGCATCTACCGCGTCGAAAAGCGTGCTGAAATCAAGCATGTCTCACCCAACAGCAGCCGCGCCGCATACCGGAATGTCCACATCAATTTCCCTTTACAGAGCGTTTTTGTGTTCTTCAGCATGGCGCATTCTGAATTCGAAGGGATGATAGTAGCTCCTCGTCATTGCATCAAGTTCCCCATCCATCCCTTACAAACACTACGTTCTTGTCAGCACGTGTGTTGGAAGCTATTTGCCTTCCAGCCTCTTCATGGCGCTCTGTGAGCGTCGACATTCCAGCATCTGGCTTGTCGGGTGCTGCGTGTATTTTCCGTCACTCTTTCATCCTTTCTTTCTCCGACTGTCATTCTTAGCTTCTACTCTCCTGGCAGTCCCCTATCTAGGCTGCCAAACCATCCACCACCCTCTTGTATCCATACGGCCTCTCTCATAATAGGGTTAACAAGGTCGTGGGCTCTTTTTTTTCTCCCCAAAATGGCGCCGTCGATGGCGAGGCTGTGGATTGCTGTACTTATCGTAACTGTATGTGAGGCATCGCCAACAGTCTCGTTCCCCATCAACTCTCAGGTGCCACCTATCGCCCGCCTCGGCGAGCCCTTCGAATTCGTCTTCTCGGCAACAACCTTCTCTTCCGCCTCGCTCATAACATACACCCTGTCGAATCCGCCAAACTGGCTATCAATCGAGAGCGGCGCGCGACGAATATTCGGCACACCTCGGGACGCAGATATACCCTCTGGACAAGTCGTCGGTGTGCCTATCACGATCGTCGCAACTGATCTCGCGGGGTCCGTCTCGTCGCCCGCGACGCTTGTGGTGTCGAGGAGTCCGGGCCCAGTTGTCCAGATTCCGCCTGCAGAGCAGGTCCCCAAGTTTGGCCAACCCTTCTCTCAGCCGGCCTCAGTGCTCTCCTATCCGGATTATGACTTTGACTATGCTTTCTCATCATCCACCTTCTCCCGGCCGAACCTCAACTACTATGCCGTCAGTGGAGATAATAGCCCTTTACCAGCTTGGATCACGTTCGACCCGAGCAGGCTGGGATTTCGCGGGAGGACACCACCCCTAAGTTCGTTAGTTAACCCCCCGCAGGCGTTTGAGTTTAAGCTCATGGCCTCCGATGTGATTGGGTTCTCAGCCGTCTCGTTGTCATTCTTTATTGTCGTAGGGGAGCACCAGATGACGGCTGAAGAGACTTCGTTAACCATCAACGCGACCATCGGCTCTGCCGTGTCTGACAAGAACTTGAAGGGTAAGGTTAGGCTGGATGGCAAAGAGGCAGAGGCCAGTGATATAAAATCGGCTGAGACGCCAAACATTCCCTCCTGGCTGTCATTCGACAAGAGCAACTGGGAGTTTCGGGGCACGCCACGGGCAGATTCCCGGCCAACCTCTTTCCCACTGATTCTCCAAGATCAATACGGGGATTCCCTAAACCTGACCGTCCAGATCAACTTTGCGACAGCTTTGTTCCGCAGTTCTCTCAGAGAACTGCAACTCAGGGCTGGCTCTCAATTCTCCTTCGACTTGAAGCCATACTTACTGAACCCGGCCACAACCGACATCGAACTGGAGACAAACTCAGCTTCGAGTTGGGCCAGTTACGACGCGCCAGCGATGAGATTGTCCGGCAACGTTCCGAGAAATCAAGGTGTCTCTGCTGCGACGCTGGTGCTCAAGGCTAAATCCAAAAACTCCGACATCACAGACGAGCGCGCCTTAAGGATACGCATAGACGATGAAAGCGCAACCACATTCCCAACGACCCTGATTATAGCCCCGACTTCATCAGCAAACCAGCAGCCAACGCCGGCGGGCGAAACTTCGTCGGGATTGATTTCCCAATCAAGCTTGCCGACATCTGGCAGCGAGTCTAGCGCAGGTGGAGGACTCTCCCTGGGAAAGATACTGCTGGCTGTGCTCTTGCCTGTGACGCTGCTTGCCATCTTGTTCTTGTTCCTGTGTCTGGCCTGGCGCAGACGCAGACGGCGCAGATCTCGACCCCTGGACAGGAAGGACATCTCAGGGCCCATTCCTGGCAGTTTCATGCAGGTCGGTGTCCCTGAAGATTCGCCAATGCGAGGTATTAGCAAGAGCGTCGATATGGGATACCAGGAGACCTCGACAAAGAACGGTACCCCTGGCGGCCGGACCTTCTCCCCAGTAGCGTCGAGACAGATTCTCTACGGGTTCCCGATGACACCACCGCCACGCGTACCTCCTGTGCCTGGACGCGTACTGAAGGCAGAGAAAGACCTTAAAGACGGTAAAAACGCTAGTAGCGGCTGGAAAGCAGCCAATATATTTGCGGCTGCCACCAGAAAAGCGCGCAGGGCGAGGTCAAAGAGTTATCTTTCAGACACTAGCGTATACGTAGACCCGCAGCCCTTTGACGTCTCGACGGTGCCTTTGCCACCTCAGATAGCTGGAAGTGCCGGGGGTGCGGGTTCATTCCGGGGCAACGTGGAATTTGGCATCCCTACGTTGCAAGATTATGACGACAGCATACAGCACACGCCAGAAAGGTTCGAGGATAATGAGACTGCTGGAACAGTTGGAACAATCGAATCAGGGAGAACTGTGAGGAGGCACTACCTCCCGGTTGCCAAATCGGGGCAGCCAGGTGCGAGCCAGGAACTCATGGATATGTCCCCTGAGGACCCGGCAACTTTGCTACCAGCTCGTCCGCAGCCAAGGTTCAGCGGGCATTCAATGGTAGATGCATACGAACATGAACAGAATGGCAAGGGCGGTGGCATCGTGGCCGGCTTTGTTAACAAGGTCCAAATCAAGAACAGTTTTGGCAGCATCACCACGGTGGACACGTTCAAGGAGAAGACAAAAGCGGCAAGAGAGCGTCGAGCGGGGGAGCACATGGACGGGGGTATCATCAATCGACCACGGCCGGCAGCTTTGTCGGGCCTGCCATCGTCACTCCCACACGGTGGACGTAGCCAATCGGCAGGGCTTCGGGGAGTTCTTCCGCGCTCCACTGCTGCAAGACCACCAATCATCAACATATCTCATCACCACACCATATTCAATGATGAAATGGACGGGGAGTGGACCCCAGTCCTCCCCGACCCGCTTGGCATATCGTACGAAGACATCGCCAACAGCTCGCCATTTCACCCCTCCCCGACGTGGTCCACCATCAAGAGCGCAGACAAAGGATTGTACCCTACCGAACCGGGTGCAAGTCCACCTTCGGGCAAGCCGGACTGGACCGTCCTGAAGGGAGACGACGACTCGCCTGTCATCAACGAATGGGTGCAGCGCGATGGCGAGAGACGAGACGGAGGAGACGGAGGAGACGAGGAGGCAGGCCGTGGTGCGGCAGGCTTGGGTCTGGGTATCAATATACATAATGATAAAAATAGTGACGCGCCTGCGCCTCAACACCCGCCTGCTGACAGAAGCTGGGATGTCGGTCTGGGGTTGAGCAGTCTGTGGAAAAGCAGCAAGCGCCGAGACGACAGGGGGCAGCTTTTCGAGGTGGCGATGAATTCATCATCATCGCCGTCACCGCGGGCTCAGGAACGAGACACGAAATACACGTCGCAATACTCGGTCTTTAGTAGGTGGGGCTCGAATGATGAGAACAACACCGGGCGGTCGGCTGGTGGAGCTGGCAGTAATGGGTCGAAGGGTTCGAGAGGATCGAGTTTAAAGTCTGGGATTAGCGACTATAGGGTTTTCGTTTAAGCCAAACACCGAAATATAGCTCTTCTGCTAAAGATAGGCAGCTTATTGGAAATCTTTTTTCCCCCCTTTCTTTAACACTTGGTAGTAAACTTGAAATTGCATTTTCCCCTGCATAATGGAAAGAGCCAGACAGTTGGAACCCTTGTTGGAAGGGTATGTGGGGTAATTAATTAATGAGATCCTATCGCACCGCACGAAGCTTGAGAATTGGGGATATATTTAGTGACTAAGATGAGTACCGCAGTAAACAAGGGCTGGAAGCTTGGGCCAGTTTCTGGCTCGGGTCAGCTGGTCTTTTTTTGTCCGCCCTGGAGCAAGACCAGGATACAGCACGCGACCGATTTGATTTGATTTGATTTGATTTTGCTTGTCTCTGTGCCTTTGTCTCTCTTTGGCATGGGATTACAAAATCCCACATATTTGCTTTCATCTCTCTTCCAGGCCAGGAAAAAAAAGCCCCACCGGAAGCGTTCGAGTCAAAAAAGAAGCTGTGAGTGTTTGTGTGTTTCTATCGGTTCAAAATAGGGGTACCTTATCTGTAAATTACCACCGTAGATCCAACTATATTTTCCTCCCTACTTAGTAATTAATCACCCTGTCAGTCGGTTTCTCATGCTCGTCATTCCCCACATCTTGGGAAAACAAAAGAGGGGCTACGTTGAGATCTGATGGCAAAAGCAACCATAAACTGCCAGACGCTCGAGCCACAGTTGCGTGCAGCACGACCCGACCAGCCAAGGCGTCAGCGAACCCTCGCTGGCCCACAGCTGAGCGACCCCCCAAAAAACCCCGCCTTCACAGCTGCTGCGCCTTTTTGCAAGATTGGACCAGACTAGACCCCGTGTTCTTGCCTGACATCTACGCGCAAGCAACAGCCCAGGCCAGCCCAGTCAGTACCTTAGGTAGTGGGTGTATGCGTTGCGGGTTTGGATTGATTGAGACCACCTGAGAGGCCAGCAAGCACCACATCACAACTTGATCCATCCTGAAAGCCGCCGCCTAGTGTCGCTTCCCGCCTCTACGGTAAAAAAGCCAAAAAAGCCAAAAGCCACCTTGGATCACCAAAAAAAACTCTACGCACGGCCTCCTTGGGAACGATACCTTCCCTCGCCTATTGGGTGCTCTCCAGTCAGTCCAAAACCGACTTGCCTACCTACCCTGAGACGAAGCCTCAATTTTGTCAAACGTCATTGCCCTCATTGCAGCAACGCACCGCGGGGGGACAAAATTTTGCCTCGGCGTCACCAGGCAACAAACACAAAAACGCATACATCACCACCCGCTTTTGCCAAACGAGGCAACAAAAACCACTCAACAGCATCCCCCTGCGCTCGGCGACGACCCTGCTCTTCCTTTTCTTCTTCTTCTCTCCCGTAGCCTCTGTGCTACAAAAAGCCTCAGGAGTCAACCGTAAGGATGGGTCAAACCCTTTCGGAGCCGGTTGTCGAAAAGGTCCGTTCGCTGCTTTTTTTCCCCCCTCCGTTTATGCACTGGTTCGATCCATGACGCGACCTACCACATACTTCCCGCCCGCGTCTTCAATGTCACCACCTTGACAGCATGACGCTCATGCACTACCATGAATAACCCCTCTCTTCCCCATTGACTGTTCGCATCGCAAAGGCCTTTGCGCTGTTGTCGCACGTGATTGCGATCTTGAGAACAACACAGCCGAGCCTGCCGCTGTCGATTATGCCCCTGTTCCCCCCTCTCGTCGCCCCCCTGCGATGAAGGTTGGGCCTACGACTTAGTTGAGCCACAACAATCGCTAACACATGCGAACGTTCCCGACCAAATAGGCATCGGCTCGCGGCGAAGATGAGCGGTTTCTCTACGGAGTGTCGGCCATGCAGGGCTGGCGAATCAGCATGGAAGATGCTCACACGACGGTGCTCGACCTGCTTGCCAATGATGCCGAGGCCGCGAAACAACACAAGGGCAAGCTCGCCTTTTTCGGAGTGTTTGACGGCCATGGAGGCGACAAAGTAGCTCTTTTCTCAGGCGACAATATACACAAGATTGTCCAGAATCAGGACACTTTCAAGGCTGGGAACTACGAGCAGGCGCTCAAGGACGGATTTCTCGCCACCGATCGTGCAATCCTCAACGGTACGAACCATGCCATGATGTCAACCTTCCGAGGCCGGCCGGGAAATTACATATGATTCTGCTTGGGGGACCGCCTAGGGGCGCTTGCTGACATAGAAACTTGACTCGTCTCACAGACCCGAAGTATGAAGACGAAGTGTCAGGTTGCACAGCTTGCGTTGGCCTGTTGACCGACGACAAGATTTATATTGTTTGTGTCCCCGTCTGCTGTAACCATCGAGCAAAGCTATCGACTTGTGTCTCGTATCGCTAACCCAGAGCTCCAGGCCAACGCCGGTGACTCGAGGAGCGTCTTGGGCGTTAAGGGACGTGCGAAGCCCCTATCATTCGATCACAAGCCACAGAACGAGGGTGCGTCACTTCCACTCGTCTCCTTATATCAAATTATCTTTTGCCTGTACCCTCAGCCAGTTCGGCAGAGCTGGTGCCGAGCTGGCCTGAAAGCAGAGGGCAAATCGCATTGATGGCTTGTCAATTCGTGCCCATTTGGACTGACTTGGTCATAACATCCCAACAGGCGAGAAGGCAAGAATCACCGCTGCTGGCGGTTTTGTTGACTTTGGACGAGTGAACGGAAACCTGGCTCTGTCGCGTGCTATTGGCGATTTTGAATTCAAGAAGAGCGCCGAGCTTGCGCCTGAGCAGCAAATAGTGACTGCTTACCCTGATGTTGTGGTCCACGATATGGGCGATGACGATGAGTTCCTGGTCATTGCATGCGATGGTAAGCGTCCCTCTTCGTCACCGAGTCACCCAGGCGCCGTGAGCCTCGGACAGACTCTGCGACTGTCAATGTCCAAAAAAAAAAAAAGTTGGCCATGGTTCTAATGCGTACATGCCTGAGCAGGTATCTGGGATTGTCAATCTTCACAAGCAGTCGTCGAATTTGTCAGACGAGGAATTGCTGCCAAGCAAGCCTTGGAGAAGATTTGCGAAAACATGATGGACAACTGCCTGGCCTCCAACTCGGAGACTGGCGGCGTTGGCTGCGACAACATGACGATGATTATCATTGGTTTCCTGCGCGGTCGCACCAAGGAGGAGTGGTACGAGGAGATCGCAAGGAGGGTTGCGAATGGCGACGGCCCCTGCGCTCCCCCAGAATATGGTACGGAATCATCATCCTGAACGTTGGACGCCGTCATCAGCTTTCCTTCCACCAGCCACCGTTTTGTTTGGTCCACGGACAACAACAGCCATCGCTTTGATACCCCTTTACTTTGGAACCCCTCCCCAAGCACATGCAGATTACTGATGATTGGCTCTACTGTTGCCCACCTCCGTATAGCCGAGTTTCGAGGGCCTGGAGTCCACCACAACTTTGACGACAGCGACAGCGGTTACGATGTCGACATGGACCAGAGCAAGGGCAAAACGTTTGGAATTGGCGGGTACAAGGGACGCGTCATATTTCTCGGCGATGGCACTGAGGTCCTCACCGACGCGGACGATAATGCCATGTTTGAGTCGGAAAAGCAGGACCTTGACAGTCAGGTTGCCAAAAAGGGCTCATCCGAAGATGACGGAACGACGGAGGACCAGACAGATAAAAAGGAGGGCACAACAGACGGCAAGGCTGACAACGTGACCAAGGAAGCTAGCGATGAGACCGAGGCCAAGGCTGATCCTAAGGCGGAGACGATTGACGCTGCTATTAAAAAGGACGAGGATGTCAAGGTCTGAACATTGATTGCTCAAGACAGCGAAAACTGAAAATGATGTTCTTGAAACGTTGTTTTTGACAGCCGCCGTCCCGCCACCTCTCCTGTCACCTACACTTTTGACCTCTCACCCTTCCTCCCGGTGTCTATGCTCTAATGACGCGGTCTATTTCTCAACCCTCTCACTCGATGGTATGACGGTTTTATGATTTGGTATCCGGAAATATATCCTTTGTTTTTACCTTCTCTCTTTCGTTCTCTCTTTCTCAACTGTGTTCTTGTTTCTGCTCTGTCTAGCTTTGCTTCATCAAAGTCGTAGGAAAATACAATACAACGCAACACCCTGTCATACTTGTCGCTTTTTCTTTTTTAATTCGCAAATACATACTGACAAGTGGCACGCCCATGACGCGCCGAGGTTGGTGTATGCCAAGCCAAAGTTAGCATATTGTCATTGAATCCCGGGCGCAACATTTCCTGATCAAGAATCTATTTTTATTCTATTTCTATCGTTTTGCATATTACTCGTGCAAGCCACCATGCGACGGCTGTTTTGCGCTCCTCTCTTTTCTATTCTTTGAGGTGCTTTTCATACATTGGCCTTTCCCCTTTGGCTTAAATTATATAAATACAGGTTAGTAGTGTGATTTGTACAGGTCTAATTCATTTTATACAGGGATATACCCAAAGAAAATCCTCTTTCGCATCCGTCAGTTATCATGCATCGTCTTGGATTGCTTCAGGCTTCTCAGCAGACGACGATTGTACACCTTGGTTTTCAGAATCCTCATGGGCAAAATTCTCCCGACCCAAGTAAAGATGCGAGTAGTCCACCTCCAATTCGATACGTTTGCGCGTTAGGAGCAAACGTTCGTTTCCTTTGAGGGGTCGGAGCGGGATGATGAACTTCAGACGTAGAAGGTCCTCTGGGATTCTTGGCCGCGATGAAAGCAAGGGAGATGGCACCGCGGGATTTTCGTCTTGCGATGTCGAGGACGGCGTGGCGTTAGCCTTGTCCGTTTTGTCGTGTCTATCGAACGAAGACATGGTGTTGTGTACCTTGACGTCAACAAGGCTCGTGAGGCGTAAAATAATATGGAGCGGGACTTGGGGACCGTAACCCGTATGCCTAGCAGCCAAGCGAGTCTCTGAATCTCGCATAAAAGCGGCATAGTGAGTTTGAAAAAACCCAGGCTTGATCAGATCGGCCGTCTTTACGGCGCATAGCCACTGTTTCATATAGGTAGGTGCTTCTTCACCCGACTCGGACTTGACTTTTTTTTCCTTTTTTCTATACCATGTCAAGGAGCCAGTAAATGGACTGACCATAGTGCGTAACCGCCCAGTCCTAGCCGCTAACATTGGTTGATAGGCAATGTCAGCTGGAGAGTTGAGCATGTTGAAATCAATGCGTCTCAATTGCCGCAATGCTCTACCGATGGCCCTCCAACGGTCCAGCTTGGTTGTTTTACCAGTCAAGACGGCATAGTGCCACACTGTTGCAGCGGAGATTGCCAATTCCGTCTTCCAGAAAAGATCAAATAGCAGCTTGTAAGAGAGCTCGTCTAGGCGCCCCGAGTATTCTGAACTGTAGGCCTTTAGCACCCTTATTGCAAAGAAGTTCAGCCTGTGAGTGTTGGCGTAAGCAAGTAGAATATTTAACGCTCGGGGGTTTGGTTTTGCGGCAGGCGGGCGGCCAGGAGCGGCCATGAGTTTAAACACCTCCAAGGCGTCCTCAAAGCGGCCGTGGTGGCAGAGGACTTCCATGACATCTATGCCACCACTGCGCGTAAGCCAGGTTTCCCGTCCACCATACAGCCCATCATGCCTGGCAATTATCTGATTCAAATCCAAGCCCTGTTCCAACGCGAGCTGGGTATCATGAGATATCATGATGGCTGCTATTTGGCGAATGGTGCTTGGGGAGTCGAGCATGCCCTTTTCACTGAGGATGTGGAGAATATAACGCTTGATCTCGGCGCTTTCAAATAAGCGCAGGGTGATCAACCAGGTTCTGATGTTTGGCATGCAGTTGAAGCGAGCCATGAAACGTATCCAGTGATGGAAGGTGCCGAGATCTTTGAGATGGCCAAAGGCCGCCAGCACAACGTTAAATGTCTCGGTTGTAATCAGTTTTTTGGGGTTGCGGGTTGCAAACCAGAACAATCGTAAATCGTAGCTGCCGAGAGTCGGTGCAAAGCGCCTAAGAAAATTCAGTGCCCTATGGCACGAATTGAGCGTGAGGAATGGGAAGGTTTCCGGATCGCTGAAGATTTCGTTGAGTATATCTGAGACTGCGTGAATGTGGTCGCGGCTAAGTTTGTGGCGCGAATTATTCTTCTTGGCCAATTTGAAGAGCTCGAGGTGAGTGATGTGTTCTATGTAGAGATCGAGGCTGTCGCATGTCCACTGGCTGGGGCGTGGTATGTCTTCTACTACGGAAGGATCATTTGGATTTAGTTGACCAAGTTTGGTAGCTGGACCGTAGTGACTAGTGACTTCTTCGACGTCGAACGGGGCATGGTAATACTGGCTGGCCTTTGATTTCCTGACCTGGGCCTGGTGCGAATCAGCAGCTACGACGGTTGGAGGTACGGCCTTGAGGGAAGCCTTCCCGACCGTGTTGATTATCAAATCAATGGCAGACTGCAATCTAGACGGTGGACCATGGATGGTGATATCAACAGTCTCACATCCCCCTTCGGTCTCTGCGGGACGCACATCGGCTGCAATTGCACAGCCACTCTTGATCATGATGGCCCGGATCCCAAAATCATCGGGCGAGAACAACTTTTCCTTTTTGAAAGTGGCCGTTGATGCCTCGAGGATGACGGTGCCCCAAGAATGGCGTGGCGGGGTCATGGAGGACAGGTCCTTGAGAAGCTCACGCCAGTCAGAATCTGGCATAGACCTCTCGTCCCGAATTTTCTGTATACGTAGCTGAGTCTTGAGACTCTTGAGGTGCCAGTACATGCTTCGCTTGAGGTCCTTCATGACAGGCGAAGGAAGAACTGGCGGGACCACGGCTGAAAGTCCAGGTGGATGGGGCCGCACGGGAGCCTTATCGAGGCGCGCGGCAAACGAGGAAGGCTTTTTCCTGCGGTGCTGCGAGCCTGGGCAAGGAGGATCTGATTCGGATTGTGGTTCTGGTTCTGATTCGGCTTGTGGTTCTGGTTCTGGTTGTGGTTCTGGTTCTGGCTCTGGGTGCTGAGAATCGCGGGAAGCGCCATGATCGGCAGAAGGGGCTGCTGGCGTGGCATCGGCTTCCATGTGTGCAGGTTGGGCATATTGTCGGACTAGGCGAGGCAGCGTCTGACAAGGTCTTGCCAAAGGAACGCGGAGAACCACGCGCGATGGTTGGAGCCGGGACCTACATATTGGCATGATGCTTCCCAGAGCAGTTGCTCACTACCTCGGCATGTTGTTCCGGGGAACGAGGGTGTTGTGTATATAGACAAATGTAATCAATTCCTTCAGGGATTGCCTGTTGTTTGACGCGCACACGTCTTGCTTGATTGATTGATTCTAGGTGGTTGCATCCGTCTCATCTCTTGGTGGAGGAAAAATTTGGCGGTCACCAATGGCAAATGCAGTTTTACAAGCTACTGTACAGGGTAGGGTGTTTGAAACCGACCTCGTACTGTATCATACCTTTTTCATTTGAAGACTGACCAAGTGACATAAGGTACCTAGGTAAGTAAGTAGGTAGGTAGTCAGTTTAGTTTTCCCAAACAAGCATATAGTACCAATCAAGTCACCATACAAACTAGTGACTGCGTCTTTTTTTTTTCTTTTTTTCTTCTTTTCCCTCCTTCCTTTTCCCTAAGTCTGTTTTGCAGGTCTGATGTTTCCCACCCATGCCATGAAACGGACAAAAAAAAAAAAAAAAAAAAAAAAGGCCTGTAGCATACTACTACCTAGACATTGATGCGACATACTGGTGTACACATTATATGGGGTATATAATTTTGCTGCGGGAACGGAGACGGAGACGGAGACAAATCTTCACATGGGGCCGCTCGTCCGGAATAGTTTCTACTATGGCACGGCCGTTACCGACAGCTTCCATGCAACACAACAGCTGACAGATCCATGCCTGTTTAAAGGCGATCAATGTTGCATGCAGAATTTTTATTTGGTCTCGAATTTGCCAAGATTGTAGGAGGCTCAAATGATAGCTGCTTGCGTAATACTACCTACACCAAACTGCAACAACTACATGGAAAATAAAATAGGTCTAAAAGGTGTTCGCTCATAAGTTAACTAAAGTAAGTTGTAGATTTATCCTTAAACAATCAAAATGACAGTTACACCGTCTAATATCTTATGTACCTAGCTACCTTACTTACCTAGGTATCTACATCATGCGCCTGCCAGTGAGAAAATCTCAGTCAGCGCCCCCTCAGCCAGTTTCTTCCTCGTGCAGCCCCCCGGCGACTAACGGATTGGTTCCGTGACCCGTTCCTTGGGTCCCCATCAAAGATATTAGCTATAATTGGCCCCGATGTTTCGACGTGGACGATTGATTAATTCCTTATCTCCATGCTTCCCTGCGCCATGATTGACGGTACCCAGGCCCACGGGGTACTTGGAGAGAATAAAACTTTAAAAAATCAAAGAAACCTTTGGTGGAACCTGAAAAGTTTTGCAGGGAGTCTGGCGCATTGCGTGGATATCAGCTGGGTCAAGCCAACGAACCACAGTCTGTGGAATGGAACAATTTTTCAGGCTTTGCCAGGGCGGTGACGCTGACTTCGGGTTCCCACGGGTTACTGCCTCTCTCCGTAGTCCGTACTCTCTGTATAATGGAATGAAGTCCTTGTGAGGTCATCATACACGGTGCAGGGATGCATACAGCTAGCTGCTTCGTATGTGAATCCAAACGAACCCCTAGAATTACACGTCGCCGGCGAGCGTCAGGAGGAGGAGGAGGACCCCACGCTTACTGATCCACTCGTTGGTAATAATATAATAGTAGCATGTAAGACTATAAAAGACATAGAATATCTAGCTTGTTGTTTCTTTTTTATTTTATTTTTATGCCCAACACCACCGAATCAAACCCAAAATAAAAAAAAATAAAAAATAAACACCACGAGTGAAAACGTTACACACTCCATAATGACTCTGCCCATTGCGATGGCGGCACCTGTCGTGGACCGACTCCCCATCTTGACCATCTTCGTCGGCTCGAGTCTGCTCTACCTCCTGTACCGATGGCTGATGCCAAAGCCCATTCCGGGTATCCCATACAGCCTGGAGGACACCAAGACCGTCATGGGCAGCCTGCCATCTTTTCTCAGATACGTCAAGGAGAATGATGGCAGGAGCAAGCCGTGGTTCCCGGAGCAGAACGTCAAGCTGGGATCGGCTCTGGTTCAGATCTGGGAGATGCCTTTCAGCCGACCGTCATGTGTCCTGGCCGACTTCCAGGAGGCCCAGGACATCCTGATGCGTCGCACAAAAGACTTTGACCGCGGACACCGTGACAGCGTCGTGTTCCAGGCCACCGGTAAATATCATCACATCGCCCAGACCTCGCAGAGCCCCATATTCAAGGCGAACAAGGCCCTTGTCAAGGATCTCATGTAGGTGCCTTTGTCTGAACCCTTCTTTTTCGTTTTTCTTGTCTTTTTTTCTTACCCTCCTGCGATCGTTGCTTCGAGAATAAAAAAAAAGACTCTTTGCTCATACTGATAAAACCACATCACAAAAAAAAAAGGAGCCCGAGGTTTCTCGCCGAAGTATCAGCCCCAGAAATCCACAGCAAAGTCCAGCTCCTCCTCAAGATGTGGTCCAAAAAGACGCAACTAGCAAAAGGCAAGCCCTTCAACGCCCGGCCGGACATCATCGAGGCGGCGCTGGACATGATCAACGCTGCCGCCTTTGCCTACGACGAGGACTCGTGCGCCGTCTCGTGCCAGATCCGCCACCTCGACTCGCCCGACGTCAGGGTGAACGAGAAGCCCGACGGGTCGATCGAGTTCTCTCGGGCCCCGGACACGGAGCAGGCCGTCGTGGTCCACGAGCTGGGCGAATACCTCGGCACGCAGTTCGTCTCGCCCGCCCCCAGGCTGGCCCACGCCTTTAACTACCTCACCAAGCCCCGCCTGCGCCGCAACCTGGCAAAGAGGGACCAGATGGTCTTTGACGAAGTCCGCAAGGCCCTCAAGCGCATCGAGAGTGGCGAGTCCACCACCGCATCCGCCCTCGAGCACCTCCTCAGGCGAGAGATGGAGTCTGCCAGGAAGGCCGGCAGGGAGCCAAACTTCTTCAGCCCTACCATCCGTGACGAGGCCTGGGGTTATATCGTTGCAGGACATGAGACTACCGCGACTGCCGTTGCATGTAAGTCATTATCGTTATTCACCCGTAAAAAAAAAAAAAAAAAAAAAAAAAAAAAAAAAAGAAATACTAAACGCTTCCACCATCCACCCACGAAACAGGGCAGGTCAAGTTCCTCGCCGACTATCCCGAAGTTCAAACCAAGCTCCGCGCCGTCCTCCGCGCCGCCTACCCAGACGCCGCCGCCTCCAACCGCCTCCCCACTGCTCGCGAAATCACATCGACGTCGATTCCGTACCTGGACGCCTTCCTCGAGGAGACCCTGCGTGTGCGCAGCCCGATCCTCATGACGGTGCGCGAAGCCAAGCGAGACGCCTACGTGCTCGGACACCTGGTGCCCAAGGGGACTTGTGTGTTCCTGCCAACCATGGGGCCGACGTTCCACGCGCCGGGGCTGCCCGTCGACGAGTCGGTGCGGTCCGAGACCTCGAGGACAAAGTCGTGGGGCCGCAGCTGGGACCCCGAGGACATAGGGTCGTTCCGGGTCGAGAGGTGGCTGAGCCGCCGGAACCCCGAGAATGGCGAGGTCGAGTACGACGTGCAGTCGGGCCCCATTCTGGCGTTTGGCCTGGGCCCCAGGAGCTGCTTCGGCAAGAAGCTGGCGTACCTCGAGATGCGCATCGTCATCGCCCTGATGGTTTGGCGTTTCGAGTTCCAGAAGCTGCCTGGGCATCTGAGCTCATATGCCGCCCACGATGCCATCACGACTGGGCCTACTTGCTGCTACGTCGGTCTGAAGGAGCTGTCCTAAAGATCGCGAGTTTTTGTCAGGGGTCCTTTTATTTTCCGCCATATTTATTTCACAGACTCTCCACTCTGTTAGCCTTTTCTCTTTCGGTTGAAGCATAGCGCGTTCGTCACTGTGGAACGGGTGTCTGTAATAAACACCCAAATGAGCTTAGACTAGACATACAACATATTTCTACCAGTGCTTTTTGTTTATGCAACCTACTTCTTCTCTCAAGTTAGGTCAGTCTTGGTTCTCATTCACGACGGCATGGGAGAAGGCTTTATTAATAGTTTTCATGGGAATGCTGTTTCAGCTCAAGGGTGGGTATACATATCCTTAACTCCGTCTCCGAAACAATATCCCTATATAGGTGACCGCTGTGATAAAACACAGGTTGCGCATAACGACGTCAACACAAATCTCGCTGGAGAGATCCCCAACACTATAAGGGGTCACCTCCATTATGCAGTCAGCATACCACACAACCGCTCCACTTGCCTGTAGTCTTCCAGACTTCTTTTTTTCCTTTCTCTTCATCATTGTTTCCATGGTATATTCTCCCACAATGAAACATCGCCAGCGTTACGGCTAGGTTGATCGACCGATCAACTAGGCCAGGTCCATATCGTCCCATCCGTTCAGCGGCCCCAGCCCCCCAAACACGTCTTGGTCGTTGAGGTCCAGGCCCCCGACCGAGTTCGCCGTTGAGCCACCCAGCCCAAGGTCACCCGCACCACCACCGCCGCCGCCCATGTCCAAGCCCACAGTGGCCGCATCGAGGGCCATGGCCGCGGCCGCATCTCCATCCACGACGCCCGCCGCCGCCATTGCATCGTCTAGCATATTTCCACCATCACCTTGGAGTACCGCCTCCGCCGCTGCTGCCGCCGCCGCCGACACGGAAACAGCCAGCTGGGCCTCGACGCGGCGGTGCAGGCGGACGACAATCTCAAAAGCGACCGGGTCGTCCTTGTGGATCCTCTTCCAGTCCTCGGCGGCGGCTCTGAGCGCCTGTCGCAGCGACATGGGACGCTGCTGCGGGCCGTGTGCCTGCGCGGTGGCGTCGAGCAGGTTCACCTGCGATGACGGGTCGATGTCATCGGTTGCCACGTTGGGGGCGCAGATTATAGCACAGCAGACGTCGTACGCGACGCTCTGGTTGCCGGCCTGGACCTGCTCCTTCAATTCGTCTAGAATGAGGCGAACCGTTTGTTTTGCCCCCAAGATGCGAGTGGCGGCCAAAAGCTGACGGTGGGTGTAGGCGGTAGGCGTAGATTCCGTCCCTGCTGGCTGCAGACCCCATGCTATGAAGCCTTTTATGGTGTTGCGAACAGCCTGGGAGAGACCGCCGTTTGGAGTGCTAGTCCATGCCTCCAGTTCGCTGTTCTCAGCAGCACCAGTGCGACGAGAGAGCGGTACGTGCTCTTTAAGGATGCGCAGCAGCGGCTCAATCTCCTGGTTGCGAGGATCCCGGCGTTGGTAGGCACGCAGCGCTTGATCAAGCGGCTTTGCTACTATGCTCAAAACCGACGAAAGCACCGTGGATGCTTCAGATGATATTGAGCTGGGTTGAAGGATGAGCTGAAGTATTTTAATGATTGCTTTTTGTTCGGGCGGGTGATTATCAAGCCACAAGTGATTTGACAAGTACGTCACCGCCGGCACAAGAGAGGGGAGGAGGAATGTATCGACAAGATCTTTATGATATCAAAGAATGTCAATAAAATCTGGCCAGAACAAGCTTGGAAAAGCTACACGTGTTGGTTCTCCTTGACGGGGGATCATGCAACACTTACATTCAACACCGCATCTGAGACTATCCTCAGAAAGCGACCCCGTGCTGACCGCAAGCACTATGTTGTAAAACAGCGTTGGGATCAGAAGGTAGAACTCCTGCGGTGGACAAGATGACATGAGCTCATCACCAAGGCCACCAGCATCACTGTCAAACAGACCGTGGATCCATTTGTCAAGATGCCCATTCTCCTCTGGGGAAAGTTCATCGAGTGGTCGAAAGAGTCGGCCCTTGCCAATGAGCTTCGCGACGAACGAATCAGGCGATCGAGCCCCCAGGTCCGCGGCAGTAAGGTTGTAGCGGTTGACCAGCGCAAGAAGCAGGAGCAACATTGATCCGAATTCTTCATAAAAGGGCTGCGCTTCACCCTGATCTTCGTCATGCTTCCAATTGTCTAATAGGTCGCAAAGTGGATAGATGATTGCCGATAGCTTGTTGAATAGAAGCATCACATCTAGGTATACTGGGTCACGCGCCAGCTGGCCACATAGCGTCTTGAGAGTCATTGTTTCCCTCATTGTACATAATTGTCCAAGAACCTGAGGGGGGGTTAGACAGAAAATTACGTTAGTGTGAAGTAAAGTTTGAACATGTACACGTAAAAAGGGTTTTGTTGAGAATATCATACCTCAGTTAGTGCTACACAGATAGCACCCACGTTTCCATTGCACTTTTCAATGTCCTTCACAAGCTGCACTGCTCTCTCGGGGTCAGCAAGACACTCCTGCACCAGGGATTCTTTTACCAGACGGCCCTCGGTCGGCAGCGAGTTGTAGCACGTCTCGTTGAGAATCGGCTCGATCTGAGTCTCAGGGATGAGCCCATGGAGGCAGCAGGCAAACAAAAAGTCCTCGCGAGTGCCCTCCGTAAGCGTATTGCCGCTGCGGCTCGAGATGTAGTCAGACATGTTTGGAAAAGTAGCCGAGCTGACTTGACGCGTGGCATGCTCTACACAAGCCGCCGCATTAAAGGGGTAAAGTCCGGATCCCGAGGCAGCCAAAGAGGCAAGAAGAAGAGGGACTTTGTTTGTAAGGTATGATCGCAAAACGTGAGCAGCCTTGGGAGATTGCCTGACCGAAGCTGCATTTGCGACGACGTCAAAAGATACCAGTATAAGGTCTACTGCAGTTTGTTGCAGGTCACCCTGATATCGGTTATGTAAGTAGTTAAATATTGCCGCATCATCCATTCGTGGACGGCCAACCAGCTGATATAATGTTAGTAACGCAACTAATCCAAATCAAATAGAGTATTCGGTGCTTCTTAACTCACAAGCGAGTTCAGATAAATATACAGGCCGGCTCGCGTGTTGCTGATTGGTATCTCAGGAACGACCAAGCTGTCAAGACCCATAGTCGAGTCGAGAAAATCGTCCATGTCAGCGTTAGCCGCCGCCTTGGCCTTATCAACAGGCTCGAACGCAGCCAAAGTTTCAGTCCGGAAATGCACAAGCCGCTGCGAGATCTGCTCGGCGCTCTGCATAATCGTCGGGACAAAGTTGCCTAGTGCATCCGACAGCTCTTTGCGAGCTGTCTTTGCGTACGGCTTTCCGAGCGCGCTGAGGACGGGCTTGCTCTCGCACACCCCCAGCAGCAGCATGACGAAGCCGGCGCGGGCCGACTCCATCTCGTCGACGCGGGGCAACTGCTTCCTGCGTTCCCTCTCGACGCGGTCACGCTCCTCGGTCGTCTGCATCTGCTGGTTAACCATGTCGGCCGCGAAGGCGCCCGCCGTCGCCGTGAAGAGCTCCATCCACTTGGCCATGATCCTCGCGATGCGCAGCGCGTCCCACGAGTCGTGGATGCCGGTGCCGTGCGACACGGACCGCGTGAGGCGGTAGAATATGTGCTCCTCGGTGGCGTAAGAGTTGCCCCATCTCAGGGGCTGTTGCGTCTGTTGTTCGCCGACCCCACCGCCTGCTTCGTCGTTTTCGTCCGCTCCAGTGACGTCGTGGATCTGCTTATGAGAAGTCGAGTATTTATACATGGCCAGCAGGATTGACAGCGCATCGATGTAGTGGTGTGCCAGGAGGATTTGCATATATTGTGGGATTCGGGGATCGAGAACATCATGGTTGTTTTTCTGCGGTCGCAGGAAGAGCTCGGCGAGGGCCCGAGGCGGTAACGGGTACTTGGCATGGTGTATCGGAACGAATCTCTCAAAGCTCTCGTTGTCGAGGCGCGTTGTCAGGCACCTTTCTATGAAGTTTTGCCAGTTCCGTAAAGACTCGGCCCCCTCGCCGGCTCGGGGCTCCTCTCCAACACCCTGCGATTCCGCCATCTCGCCTCCTTACGGGCGGCCACGGCGCATCGGTCGCGAGATTTTGTTTATGTTCTGGGGTTTTCGATATTGGTAAGGTGTTTAGTAGTGGGGTAATCTACTTTTAAACAACTTGTTTTTGTATTGGATGGTCGAGCAAATTGGAAGTTGTGCACACTGGGTTTGGTCTAGATAGTTCTAGTTCGTCTCGGTCGAGAATTGAAGGTCACCAGCAAAGACGCGCCCTTTAATTATCCCACGCGACTTAATTGCTAAGGCTACCGAGCTTGAGGGTTGGGGTCAGCTTGCTCCCCACAATTCAACGCTACGTCACGCCACAATTACCATAGTAGACTTTCAATCATCCCTGGCATTAATCGCTCGCTGTGCAGGCAGCCTAATGTTTCTAGGGTTAGGGTAATGCTCCGTTCTTTGTGTGTTTCTAATATGTAGCTATACCTAGCAGTACTTTGCTACAGCCGGGGCGGAGCTTGAGATTCGAAGGGTCAAAGAAGTAAATTCTAGTCCAGCCACCCTCGGGTGCCCTTGTCAGACCCGAGCCTGACGAAGAAGCAAACCCAGCAAGCCCCAAAACCCTGATCGCCAGCCCTCACCTCCTTCGAGAAGTTCTGACGTCGTCCCATGCAGTCTTGCGCCTTTGTGCGCAAGCGGCTTGAAAAAGCCCCCCGGTCCATGAAATCGTGCCACTATTCCAGGCCCGATCATCAAGCCACCGCAGATAAAACCCAGGAATCGTTGAGATGCGATCTGTAAGCTGGCGATTTCTCCGAAGGGTGGGCAGGATGGCGATAATTCAGCCAAAGGTGGCGTTCGGGTAGTTGTTGAAATCTGACGAGGGAGAGAGGGATAGATAGAGAGGGAGAGGGTTGGGGGGGG
>NW_022156717.1:5732705-5795528 GCF_004355905.1 Pyricularia grisea
GGGGGGGGGGGGAAATAAAAAAGAATAGAAAAAAAATAAAAAGGAAAACAGCTTTGTAGCAAAATCTACCAGCAAAGTCTCCTCGTACATCCAAGTTTTCCGGTCCGTCATGCCCAGTCATCACCATCCCAGATTACCACAAATAAGAGAGTAACATTATTCTAGGAGAACAAGAAAAAGAAAAAAAAGAAAAGATCAACCGGTAAGCATGCGTGTATAGGATTTTCAAAGTGCATCCTCATTCCTCCTCACGCTTGATATGGACCCTCGCACCCCCCTCGTCTCGTTGCTGGCCATGGTGATGGTGGCTTTGGCGCCTCTGCTGCGGCTGACCGCCAAATCCAATATCTTCCATGTCGGCAGGGGCCCTTGGGCCAACCATCCAATCCTGCATGAGCAGCCACTCACTCCAGCTGTTGTCGGCGGACTTGATCTCGGCCTCGGTAGCATTTTGAAGTGGCTTGATGTATGGGATGTACTGACCGCCGTCCATGTCGTAGCTCGCCTTGACGCGCAGCCAATTGGCGCTCTTCGAGGCAAACAAGTAGTTGCGCCTCTCCACTTCGTGAAAGGGCCCGACCCCCGACTTCCAGTCGTCACCAAAGAATCCATGCAGCATGCCTTCAGAGTCCAGGCCCATAGCCACTAGTCGGCGAATGTAGGGCGTCAGCGTGCAGTATGGTGTGGCCGGAGTTGGTGTGCCAGTCCGATCCTGGTGTTGCGGTAGATGCTGTTGAGGTGAATGAAACGGCATGGAGCTGCCTCTGAATCCACCAAAACCAAAATCAACCTCCCCTCTCGAAGATCCGATCCCAGGTCCCGGCTTTCCCGGGAACTGCTGCTGCTGCTGCCCGGTTGGCGAGATGCCAGACCTCGATGACATGATGGGTTTATTAACGTTCTGGAACGGTAAGGTAATGTTGATAAAGGCGGCTACCACCTTGACATGCTCCGAATGCTGCGCATGGTCGAGGAAGTACCGCACGCATGACTGAAAGTGTCCATGCCATTCAAAAAAGTCAAACTGAGCTTCAGGAGAAGGCTGGTCGGCCCAGAAGATGAAGCAGTACCCTGGCGTTAGCCTTTCTCTGATGAAACGTAAGCCTTTGGTAGTAGGACTTGAACATGGCCGGATCAGAAATAAACTTGAGCAGAAACAATGCCCGCCAAAGAGAATGAAGGGGCCACTCGGGACAGGCCAGGCCAAAATCGATTGGGAGAGGTGGGTTAGATACCTGTGGATGAGCGAAGGATGATGGTTCACCGCCGGTATGAGAAAAGTCCATGGTCGGCAGTTGGCGGCCTCACAAGTCGTTGCAGACTTATGCAGAGAGGTATAAAGTCTCAATGTATAACAATGAGGTCGACTTGACTTTCAAATGTCGGCGTGCGCTTACGGCAAATGAGACCTGAGCCGTCAGACGAAGAAAAACAGGGCGCAATATCAGGAGTTTTATTTTAGAAGGAAAGCCGGGTTTCGCAGTTGAGGCAGCCCGGCGTGGCTTCTTCTAAGTAGGTAAAGCACCTAGTTTGCCACGATGGGCAAGTCAAATGTAGATGGATCTGTCAAGATCAATAGTTGTATTAAGGGTCAACAACAAGCTCTCTGTCCCTCTCTCTTGGCACCACATTTTCGTCCATTTGCGGGGGTGGCATATCATGCTTACTGTTAAAAGGTGGTAAAATTAGAAAAGAGCTTGAATAGGAATGGTACCATACCTATGCTAGAGCTGGATACCTTGGATACCGAGTTTGGACAAACAGCATGCTCTTGCTTGTTGCAGGACTTCTCCTCTGCTATCGCCGTCCTCAAAGATCCGCCGTGGGGCCAACGGGACAATAGGATCCTGGAACGCTGATCAGGCAACTTGGGCTTTATGGGTCGGGGAAGACCAGGCGGAGGTGATGAAATGAGGTCTGCGGTTCATTGGGGTGGAGAAAAAAAAAAAAAAAAAAAAAAAAAAAAAAAAAAACGTGTGACGGTCGCCGGAGCGGCTTGGCTCTTGATCTGCATTTGACAGGAGGGTGGAGTGAACAGGGGCGGCTGACGACCCCTGCTCGTATCTGGGACAAACGGGATCAAGAAAAGAAAGACAAAATGAACAGACGGCAGAGAAAACAGGTAAGCTAGGCATATTAGGAGAGATTGAAGAAAAAAGAAGAAGAAAAAAACAAGGGACGAGGCTGTTAACAAGTCAAGGGTAAGGTAGCTTGGGTAGATACCTGTTGTTGTCAAGACACTTTGGACTAAAGGTAATTACCCACTTTGATCTAATATGTACTATCTAGGTCTAGTTCTGGTACATGTACCTCAGCGGCCTGTTGCGACCCCCGTCATGTTGCCTCCACTCGATGTTAGCCTGAATCGGAGCTTCTGGTACTTTTGACCGTTCGGCACGGGAACCGTTGAGGGACAGGTAACTTATCGAGGTTGCTCTCTATCAGTAACATATCCTGGCAGTAAACTCTCTGGGGTATCGGAGAGGCAAGCATAGCAATTATTACCAACAAGGCATTGCAAGTGATGCTGTGACAGTGACCATCCAACCTGGTACTCGGTACCTTGGCGAGAACATCTATGGATACTACGGTACAGCGGGACTGTCAACCGAATGCGCCAAATCTAAACCAACCCCTACCCGCCACTAAAACCTAGGGCACTCACTAAATACAACCCACAAGGTATTGGGTGATGAACAAGGGTAGCCAAGGCCCTAGCAAAGCTGCCGGGAGCGACCGAGGGAGGACCCTGAGTTTGCGAAAAGAATATCTCCAGTTGAGTAGCCACACTTAAAGCCTCGGTGAGAGAAACACGAACTAACAAGGGATCCATCCAGGTTTGAATACCTACGAAAGGTAGAAAGTAAGTTGAGGTAGAGAGGTACATACGGAGATAGTCAAGGTACACCTAGCAGTTGTGAGCCCCGAGACACACATTTAATGGGATCTTTTTTTTTTTTTTTGTCCAGGGAATATTGGACAAAATTCCCCATCGGAAGAATCGGTGGTTCGCTACTGGGATTGTTGAGGTTCTGGGTCTCGCGCGTCTAGGCTACCTAGTAGGTCAGGTAGGTAGGTAGGTACCTAGGTAGATGCAGCGAGAGTGGGCTGGTTGCTGTTCAGGGAAGTGGGGTTAATACCACTACTAAGTGTACGAGAGTACTATGTCAAGGGCTCTGCCCCTCTTTGAAGGCGTTGGGATAATGTAACTCAGGAGCCAGTCGCAAAGTGCACCTACCTAGTGCTCCTTCCGGATTTGGGGGCTCACCTTGTCCTCAAGCCTTGTCTGTCGCTCTTGCCCATTACTGCGTATATGAGGGGATCAAATTCCAGCCCATGGTGGAACTCCTCCGTCATGCACCATCAGAAACAACAGCGAGCGACCGTGTGTGGGGACAGGCAGACCCTTCTTTTACAAAGTAGCCTAACTCCCAATCAGCTCGTTAACCCAGCTTACTTTCTTCTCCCTCGACGCCGTGTCACGGCACACGACGCTGCAGAACAGTTCACCAAGACGAAATGCGGTCTGAGAGGGGGCAAAAAAAATCAAAAATCAAACATACATTCAGGTCAATGGTGAAGATGGAGTCCGGGGTTTGGCTCGTCGCCATTCGCGCACGTTTTTTTTTTTTTTCCCCTCTCTTCATTCTCAACGCCCAGAGCTTACTTGAACGCGGAAGCATCTGCTGCCGCTCATCTAACAATGAGTAGCCGATAACCTCGATAAATCTGACGAACAAGGCTCCCAGCCCATGGTAACCTATTTTGTGGCTTGATCACCTGTTCCGTGATGACAGCTCGCCTGCATGCACTTTTTATGCAGGCGATCCCGAAGCTAGCAAGCCTGTTTAGTCCGAGGTGTGTAGTAGCTGCGTCTGTCTCAGTGGCCTAGACGAAGTACTAGCCTAACTTGGTTACTGTGTGTCTTGGTGGGTAATCTGCGACTGTTCCACTTATCGAGACACGACCATGAAGTTTGAGTTACCATTGTTATTGACATATCTGCAGTAAAGAACTTGTTAGCCCCTTGGTTACTTGGGCAATACACACCCGGCCGAGAGCGGAGTTATCTAACTTGTGTTGCTTGTACGGTACACACAGAACGAACCAAATCCCATGTCGGTCGACCTTGGTCAACTTGCAGCGTATTTAGAACTCGGTTCCAAGATGCCACCGCGTCTTGTCAACGGATGACAATACTACGATCTGCAGACAGGTTGGCCAGGGTGCCCTGCCCTACTAACAAGCATCGGATGACATGCCGCACTGTTGAGCACCTCTTCAACCCTGCCCTTACCAAGCCGCCGCAGCATGAGCACCCAAGGAAAGCAAAGAAATCGGCGCATGTTGTCTGTTTGTCTGCATGTGGCACTTTTGGCAACTTCTATCTATGCTCTGCTCCTCTGAGATCATAGAACTGGCTTACCCCTGGATTACATTTTCGGTTCGATATGTCGCCGAAGCTTCCCCTCGCAAGGCTCAGAATCGCCCGATAGCTTCACTTGCCTGCCAAGAACTCGGTCGACATTCCTGAATTCCAAGTTTGTAGCCGTCTACTTCGTAGAAACCTGGCGATGTTCAAACAACATCAAAGGCAAAGCTGCGGCAAGGTTGCAGGGTGATATTGGCCGGAGAAACGTCAGGCAGCAAGCAAACAACTTGGCGCCTGCACGTACCCGTCCGTTTGCTGGCCGATGTTTTCCTCCCGCTCTCCAAGGGGCATGTGCCTGATTTTTTTTCAAACGGCTAATATTGCAGTTTGTCCCGTCTGATTTTAGAAATAGATTTTGGAGCCCGAAAACCCTAGGTTGTGCTCGTCAAAGCCCAAACTACCGGTAAAGTGTAACCTGCCCGTCAAACTGCGCTTTCGGTCTCGCACAACTGCGCCTGGGATCAAATGCCATGCTGCAGCGATGTACCTTGCATTGTGCAGTGTCTTTTTCTATCCTTTGCTCTTGCATGGAATACCTAATGTAGCACCCATATTATTTGTTACCTACAAGAACATTCTTTCTTTTTTTTCTTTTGCCGGCCAGTTTTGGCACAATTGCAGTAGCTTTTTGTGTCATCCAAGCATACAAGTATTGCTTGTGGTGCAGTTATGAGGTTTCTGGGCCCAACTCGGCCTTACGCCATATTCCGGGTCGGTGGGCCGCAGGAGTACCTAGAGACAGCCAGGAATCGAGAGACATGGTAAAGTATGTTGCAGTTGCTTAAACATGTCTCTGGTTAGTTACACCAAAACGACGTCTCTCTCGGCTGATTCCGATACGGTTTTCTTTGTTTTGTTTTGAATGGCATGTCCACCCAAAATACTTGCTTTCTCTGGGTAGGACCCTTGACTTATGGACAGGTGTCTTCTATGTCGTGTTGCAGCACGAGCGATGGTATTCTGCAAAGGAAATGTCTGATTCTTCACTGGTAATTCATATTTCTTTTGCTGTAATCTGAACTGTAGTCAGAGGCTTGGTAGGATTCACTACTAACATGGTTTTAGGTCAAGATACGCAAACAAAGAAAATTGGACTTTGGCCGACAATAGCAGCAAGTGGCCGCCGTATTTTACTGGTTGCTTTTTTTGATGCTATTCGAGCACTTGTAGATGGTGGCAGTAGTAATGCATTGCTTGGGACTTTGCTGGTTTATCTAACAATACTAAATTCATAGAGAAGTGCCAACCCCTTACGGACCAGGAGTCCAACATTATATGCCCAAGATCTAGTATGGAGGCTTAGGCATAAGTTTTCCGAGGCCTTTCAGGTATCGTTCGACCAAGGTTGCATATGCTACTCACTGTATGTAAATACTACCAACAAATTTCCATGCAGACGTCAAAGCGTACCCTAACAGACCTCGGGCAACTTATGCAATAACCTCTGGCGGTCGCCCATTCACGGTCCCAACAACAGACAACCAGGGTTTCAAGCTCGTCCTTGAGGCTTCATGTGAGAATCATTTTTCTTACCTTTGGTTTAACGCAATCAAGTCGACTCCGCTAAACTGGATGCTTCCGACCCTGATGCAAAACCCTCCAGCAGAGCGTCACCCCTTTCCCGCACCATCGGCTGCCGCAACCGCCCCCAGCTTGACATGCCTTCCATCAAGGTCCCCTGCCAGTACATCTCGGCGTTGCGACTCCAACCCACATTCAATGTAAGCTTCAGGCACCTCCCGACCGCGACCTCTTGCCACTTCCTCAGGGAAAGCCTAGTCAGGATATCATTGGTGGCGTGCTTATTACTCTCATCTGCAAAGAGCTCAATGACGGCAGAGGAGGGCTCAAAGTTGAGCGGTTCGTGCGTTTGAACCTTGAAGCTGAAGAAGACGCCGACGCCGCGTTCGAGGTTCGCGTTGTTGAGCGTGAAAAATCCGAGCTGCGGCATCCTGAGGGCCGCTCTTCCCGCCCTCCAGATGACCCCCTGGATCTGCGCCGCACGCGGCGGCTCAGAGGACGACGGCTCCACGTCGTCGAAGCACGAAGTCGTGAGGGTCAGGTGCCTGAGCCACGGCCACAGGGTTCTGTGGCCTGCCAGCCTGAAAAAGTCCAGCCCGTCGATGGCACACGTGACGGACAGCTTTATGAGCTGCTTCGCCGCCAGCAACGCCAACACCGCGGCCAGCTCACCGCGCTTGGGCGAGTCGTAAGCCATCTGGCGGCCCGACCAACTCCAGAACTGGCCGTGTCCGATCTGACGGAGGCAGAGTTTCTTGACCGTGGCCGGGAGTTGATTGACGAAGGCGATCTGCTCGTCGATGAGCCTGTCATGTTGCTTCTTGGAGCAGAACCGGGAGTTGTATTGCCAGTCGATATATTCAGCAAAGGGGAGTTTGCTGGCCAGCGTTTTGATCACATGGGGGCTGATGTACCGGAAGTTGGTGGCAGAGATAGAGATCCCACTGATGAACTCGGACGTCATGGACTCGAAGGTCAGGTCCCCTGCAAGAGTATTCAAGTCCCTCTCCAATGCGTCATCCCATTGTGCCTGCCTGTCAAAGTCCCGGGAGGCGCTCTGGAATAGGAATGCGCGCTGATTGTCTTCAACAGTGTTGGAGGAGTCGGTCAGGATAGTTG
Organism: Pyricularia grisea; assembly: GCF_004355905.1. Taxonomy (NCBI): domain Eukaryota; kingdom Fungi; phylum Ascomycota; class Sordariomycetes; order Magnaporthales; family Pyriculariaceae; genus Pyricularia; species Pyricularia grisea. The sequence goes on from NW_022156717.1 coordinate 5,739,778, forward strand.
GGTGATACTCCAGGAATCGGCGTGCCAGCTCCTGACAGTAGCTTCTCGTCTTGCTGACTAGCTCAAGACAGATGCCCCGGCGGGAGATCTCGGATCTTTTCCAGCAGGCCGTATAGTTTATGAACCAATATAACGTATTGGTGAGATCGAAATTGATGTGCCTGGCGTCCCAAGCGGTGAAGTCATCCTCCTCGTTGATGCTTTCCCTATTCATCTCGGCGTCCAAACGAACGAGGTGCTTGCAGTAGGCCCTGGAGGTCCAGTGATCATTATTGACGGTCTCGACTTGGTTTTTGAACACGAACTCCAAACCAATGTACTGGAGGTATTGGCGGCGGCGGATGACGGAGAAGATGCTCTCAAACATTATCAGGTCCTCATTTGAGAAGTTGAGCTCTCTCATGGTAACTTGTTCGACTATGGACTGCCATGCTCTATCGACTGTGGCGTATCTTGCTACGGTCTTGTTCTTGATATATTCTTCCTGGACGACCTGCCTAGCGATCATGACCTTGATCTCCTTAGGCAGGCTCTTTAATGTCTTGCCGGTTTCGGTAGCCATATAGGTATAGCATGATTGGAATGAAATGATCGAAGCGTTAGCGAGAAAACTAACAGAAAAAAAGATTGAACCAGAACAGATCTGCCTTGGTGAAAAATGAAAAATTTATAGATGTCATTTCATGCCTATTCGTGTTCTTACCTGCCCTAACTTGGCTAGATATGCAGCCGACGAGACTGGTAAAACGACAAAATATTGTGTATGCATTACGCAAGTGCGTTCTACGGTCAAAAAAATGGGCAGTATAGCTCTTCCATATGGCTTCCCTCATTTGTGCAATCCATTTTGAAACTATTCCCGGTCAACCAACAAATGAAGGAGCAAATCTACACCGTGCGGTATATGTGCTTCGTTGGTTCACTTGCCGATTTTATAGGCCCATTCCATTGAGCACATGTGGGAATCAGCCGCAATGACATGCATGCAGATTATAAGTTTATCAAAAAACACTTTACAGCCCTAAACTTTGAAATCCAGCCTCTCTTCGAAGAAAATAAAAAGATGGCCGACCTAGTGAGTTGGGTTGTTAAAGGGGTGTGCGACTTGACAAACTCCGTTGCGTAATCTAGGGGGCAATGTAGGTAGGTACCTACCTAGGTACCTACAGTAGGTGTGCAAAATTATCGCAACCATCGCAAAATCCCACCAAAACACACGGTTTTCAAATACCAATAATCCTATTAATTAACAATTCTAATCTATAATAACTTGTATATTATTAGTTTAAAAGGGCCAAAATTTTTATAAATATAATTATTATTTCAAAATAATATTAGTTGCAAACGCAAATTTGGATTAAAATTAATCAAAATTGAAAAAATTCCGTTATAGTGGATTATAGCGCATTTACAATGGACACGGTTTTTCCAAATTTCCAAACTTTTATTTTAAACCTTTGTAACAAACGCCGGAAATTTGTTTATAAAATAAAATGTAAATATATATTATATTATATAAATTTATATAAGCTGCCAAAATAAAAAAGCTGTGCCTTTTATATTAACAAAGTTGCAGCTTTGTAAATATGGTGACTTTTGGTGGGATTTTGCTAGTCTTAGGGCTCATCCCTGAACGCGAGCTCCACAATTGAGCGTGGCTTAATCGTGGCTTTGCTTGTACCTGTGGGTCCAACCAAAGATTACTTTGGTTCAGGTCTGAGGACAACTTGTTCATTTTCGTCGCAAGTGGAGGTGATTTCGGCATTTCGGCGACCGACACTCCGTTATAATTAATTAAATAAAAATCGTAAAAATATACGGTTTGTACGTTGGATATAGCAATTAGCAAAATAATTAACAACGATTTAATTTATATTTTTAATCGTTATATTGGTCGAATTGGGATATGGGTGGCCTTGATTCGCAAGTGGAGGTTGGGTTTTTAAAAAAATTGAAATTTTTTGATTTTTTTTAATTATATTTTTATTTTTAAATATAATTTAAAAATCTTTGTACCTGGAGGGTGGTATATACGTATATATTATATATATAAATTTTTATTAATATATTACGTAATATAAGGTGTTAAATAATCGAATAGGTAAAATATTAGATATTTTTAATAAATTTTGCAATCGAAACGGGTTTATATTTTTACCAATTTTAACGATATTAACACCAAAATTTCAACGATTATATAACCGGTATAAACAAACGTCCACGTTTAAAAAAATTTTTAATATTGTTTAAATTGCATATTTTATATATAAATTTAATAAAATCTATATATTTTTAAATTTTATTTTATATTTACTTTAATTTAAATAAAAAAATATACGTTATTATATTATTATATATAATTATATTAAAATTTTATTATATCGAATTTTTTTTTATAAAACCTTTTATTAATAAATATATTAATTATTTAATATTTATATAAAATATTAAATTTAACGTATATTTATATAAATAAAAAATTAACGAACGATAATTTGGAAAAATAAATTATACGTGGGGGCTATTATAATTATACTAATTATTTTATATAAATAAAAAATTTATATATATTATTATTTATATATAAATTTTTAAATAGGGCGTTAAAAATAATAATATTATTATTTAATTTTATCTTCATTTTTGTATAACGTATATAAATATAAGGCTATAACCATTAAAAAGCTTTAATTCCAAGCTTTATAACGATATTTTTATTATATTTTTACCATTTTTATTTAATTAAATATTTATTAATAAATAAATACACAGTGTTTTAACTGTATCGCCATTGCGCATACAGTGCATACACAGTGCGTATACTGTGCGATAACCTCCATTTGCGCCGATAATCGACAAGATGTCCTCAGACTAGAACGGGCGCGATCTTTTTGGCCAATTTGATTGGCCGAAAAGCCGTGTGGCTGAAAGGTACATGGAGCGTCCGGTCCACCACTGCGAAGCAGGGGTGGTCTAGTCTGAGCACTGAGACTAGGATTTTGCAATAGTTGCGTTAATTTTGCACAGGTGCTGTACTCAGAAGATGCACGCACGTATTGCTGTTGGGACACGCAGCGTACAAACCACTAAGGTAGGTACGTTGCCTGTCTGAATCTTGCAAAACCCCCCTTGGGGATAGCACGAACAACATTCTTGAAGATGCGTAAGATTAGAACCACCTACATAGGTACCTATCTTACCTATTATCAAGCTTCCTTTTGCCCCAAAGCAACAGATGCAAATTTGATAGTGCGCTACCACAAATACCTTGACGGCAAGCGATGTGACGAGACTATGTGTGTATGTGTGTTCTCGGATCCCTATCAGTCTTCCTCAATGCCCCGCACCGACCCTAACCCTTTTACAAACTTAGATCTTTTTTTCTTGGGTATTCTTGGTAATTTTCTGACTCCCCCGCAAGTATAGAATTGATTGAATCATTTTTTATTCTTTTCTACTCCGTAGGAGAAATAAGATCAGATCACTTCCTGGCCATCCATCTCCCCAAAAACCCTTTCCGAGAGTTATTTCAAAAGGGAATATATTCCATTTCAAATGTCCCAAAAACCAGTTGTAGGCCTCCTTGGAGGAGGCCAGTTGGGCCGCATGCTTTGCGAGGCAGCAGGACCCCTTGGCTTCCCCATTGCCATACTTGACGAGGGAAACAGTCCTGCCAAGCAGGCCCTCCATGGGCCGCACGTTGACGGCTCCTTCAAGGACCCTCAGAAAATCCGCGAACTCGCCAGGAAGTGCGACGTGCTCACCGTCGAGATCGAGCACGTCGACACCGAGGTCCTGGAGGAAATCGCTACCAAAGGTGTCGAGGTTGAAGGGTCCATGAAAAAGATCCCGGTGAACCCCTCATGGGAGACGATCCGCCTGATCCAGGACAAGTTCCTCCAGAAAGAGCACTACAGGAAACACAAGCTGCCGATCGCGGAGCAGGTAGCTATCGAGTCGGGAGACGCCATGCTGCCATCGCTCAAGGAGGCCGGGCGTAAGTTTGGTTACCCTCTGATGCTCAAGGTGTGTATTCCATATCCGATATTGTGGCCCTAGTTCACTTGCTCAGCAATCTTATACCATGTGCTTACCTAAACTTGCACAGGCACGAAAGGGCTCCTACGATGGTCGGGGTAACTTTAAAATATCAAGCGAGGCAGACCTGGAGCAGGCCGTCAAGGAACTTGGCTCTTTATCTCTTTACGCTGAGAAGTGGTGCAAATTCGTCCAAGAGCTCGCCGTCATGGCCGTCAGGACTGAGGATGACCAAGGAAACCTGAAATCCCTGGCAGCATACCCTGCCGTTGAGACCATCCACGAGGACAGCATTTGCACCAAGACGTTCATGCCGCCCAGGAATGTGTCGGTCGAAATCTGTGAGAAGGCCAGAGAAACAGCACGCCAAGTCATCTCAACTATCTCTGGGAGGGGTGTCTTTGCCGTCGAGATGTTTTTACTGGAAGACAGTTCCATCTTGGTCAACGAGGTCGCACCGAGGCCTCATAATTCTGGTCATTACACCATCGAGGCCGTGCCATACTTTTCGCAATACAAAGCTCAGCTATACGCCCTTCTGGATCTGCCCATACCAAAACAGCTGAAGCCTCGGGTTGCTTCCGCAATCATGATAAACATTCTTGGTGGCGCTGGGCCCGAGTCCCACAACGACCTGGTAGAGACTGCAGCCCGCTCATTCGAAGACGACGTCGACGTCTACGTTCACCTTTACGGCAAGGCTAGCAAGCCCGGAAGGAAGATTGGCCACATCACCATCACATCAGAGCTCGGCATTGCAGAGCTACAGAAAAAGTCGGAGCATTTGTTCGTCCTGGCTGATGCGATGCGGGCAGAGCGCCTGAAGGCGGCATCTGCGCAGTTGAGGCCACAAGAATCAGTCGTCAAGTCGGGCCCCGGTGCAACCCCAGCTAAGACGGATGCACTGGTGCTCGTGACCATGGGGTCGGATTCGGATTTGCCTGTGATGAAGGCAGGTCTTGACATCCTGAAGCAATTTGGGGTGCCGTACGAAGTGAGGATCACGTCTGCCCACAGGACGCCGAACCTGATGGGAGATGTGGCTGCCCAGGCCGCAGGTCGCGGAATCAAGGTAGCCATTGCTGCGGTAAGCATAGAGGAACCCCTTGTCACTGTCATTCGTTTCTACCCCACTCCCTGCCATACCCTTCCAGCACTTTCCAAATGTAACCACCCCCCCGAGTCTTGGCGTCGAGGGCTTCACCAGAGATCATTTCTTTCACTAACATACAACAAAATAAACCTAGGCTGGCGGCGCTGCCCATCTACCCGGCATGTTTGCATCCCACTGCCCCATCCCAGTGATCGGTGTGCCTGTCAAGGCCACTCACTTGGACGGGCAGGACAGCCTTCTCAGCATCGTACAGATGCCCAGGGGTGTCCCCGTGGCCACGGTAGGCATCAACAACTCCACCAACGCGGCGCTCCTTGCCATCCGCATGCTTGGGTCTTTCATTCCCAAATACCAAGACCAGATGAAGAGTTACCAACAGGACATGGAAGATGCCGTCTTGGCCAAGGATGAGGAGCTACGTGGTATCGGGTATGAGTCTTACCTCGCCAAAATGGGTAAGAAGTAGATTAACCAGCTAGGATTTTTTTTTATATGATGTTTAATATAAGAAAGATAAGGGGGAAAAATGAATTAGAAGAAGAAGCGAGAATATGCAAATTACATTATGATATTATGTGAATAACAATATATTGTATTAAATACAGCAGAGTATATTTGTTGTACACCAGTATGTGATTACGTGATTATTGATCACCGCGCATCTGCCGTTCCCACATTTGCATGTCATGACATGGCTTTGTGCTCGGGGGCTCCATGTCTATATCGTAAAATACCGCTTGATAGCAATTCCGAATAGGGCGAATCCTGGGCAAGCTGGCATCCCGAAACGGGCGATGGCTCCATGCGGTTCTGACAAGGTCTCCGTTTTGAGGGGCAATGGGGGGCCACGAGAGGTCTGTGTTGCCCTTCCAATATTATGAGAGGCAGGGGGCAAAAGAGATGATGATTAAAGAGAATAATGCAAAACCCAAAAGATGCAGAAAAGGGAAGAAGAAGAAAAAAAAAGTATAGACAACCCTGGCGAACGATTACGATTCGTTAGTTGTTGTATTTTTGTCCATCTTTCTCCGCAAACCGTTTCTCTCCCTCTCTCCTTCCCCGCTTTCTGCCTCCGTCTTTTTTTTTTTTTTTTTTTTTGTTCACTCCAAAATTTCCCTGCCCAAAAATGAGAAAAAGAGAGAGAGAGAGAGAGAAAAAAACGCCAACGCGGACAATGCCGGCAATAGGTAGTGCATTATGTGGGAAAGGGAACTACGTTCAGCCTTCAATGGTGGATCCACAAACGGCGCCTTTCTACTTGGTACAAATCGACAGGGGCTAGCACCTCGTTTTATCGCGCCTGTCTCTCTCTTGTCTCTCTTCTCCCTCCCTCTCCAAAAATTGTTAGTTTTATCGGATGAGGTGGGATAACATGATCTCGCATACCAAACGGTCGAGTTCAAAAGTTTATTTTTTTCCTTCCCTTTTTATTCCCTTCTCTTCCTTTCCCTTTTCGGATCGCCGGGGTTTTCCCACTGCAGTTCCTCGATTGAGAGGTACACAATCTCAGAGTCATTTGAATTTGAAACATAATTGCAGTTTTCTTTTTTTTCTTCCACTTCTTTCTTCCTTTCTTTTTTTTTTTTCTTTGCCTTATCGTTGGTGGTTTTTTTTATATTTTATTTTTTCACGTTTCTTATTTTCCTTCTTCGCTTCTTTGTTTATTCCCATTTTTGTCCTATCGTTTATTTTATTCAGTTTTCCTTTTCTCCCATATTTATTATATTTTGGCTAATCAACGACAAGAGGGACGATTCAACGAAAAGTATAAAAAACACTATAATCATTTTCTCTCTCTCTTTTTTTTATCCGCGCTTTCAGAATGCGTGGGCGCACAAGACGAGCGCATACTAAGTCATCCAATGGCTGTCTCGCATGTAAACAGAGGCACATAAAGGTTAGTGTTTTATATAGAAAGTGACTTGCAAGCGGATTTTCCCTTTTTTTTATATATACACTTATTCAGTTTGTCTTTTCTTTACTTTTGATTTGTTTGTGTCACCTTCGGGCTGTTCCGCACCCATAGTGGTTTTTGGTGGTGGTTTTTTTTTTTGCCCCCGTCAATCAATCGGCCCCCAGCAAGGCTGGCTAGCTGGCTGGCTGGCCTATCTTTTGCGTGAGCCACCAGCGCCTCCCCCCTTTCCTTACTGCCAGCCCACTGGTTTTCTGTGGACTTGGCGCATGGCCAAGCCTTTCTCTTCTTTTTCTTTTTCAATCGCTCTGGATCGTCATCAAGGGTCGACAGAGACGGATTACATACCTTACCTACTTTGGTTCATTTGAAAAAAAAAGAGGAAGAAAAAAAAACACCCCCACGGAAACGGTGGAAAACAAAAAGTCAGCAAGGCTCGGCTGACAAAACCATGACAGTGCGACGAGGGAGGCCCGCCCTGCTCCAATTGCATCATCCGCAAGGCCGCCTCCGCCTGCACATATCCGAGCCGGCGGACCTCTCGGCCCGTCTCGGCGACGTCGCCGGGGCAGCTCAGCACCTGTAGTAGTAGCAGCAGCGGCAGCTCAGGTAGCTCAAGCAGCTCAGGCAGCTCAGGCAGTCTTAGCGACACCAACATGACGGCCGCAATGTTCGCCAACTGGAAGCGCGACCCGGCCATGATAGCTCCGGATCCCATGGACCCGCTGATGAGCCCGATCCACGCCAGGCCATGGACGCCCTCGCCACGCTCATTCTCGAGCTCCGCCGAGGATGTCACCACTAGCACCGCCAGCATCCTCGGCGGCGGGTTCCTTTCCAGGACCCCATCGCCGGACCGGCAGCGCCTCGAGCTGGAGCTGTTTCACCGGTGGTCGTCGCATACGTACCGCGGCTTATGCATCCTGCCCGAGTGCGCGAGCTACTTCGCCACGGCGCTGCCGCGGTCCATGCTCCAGCACGATTTTATGCTCAGCGCCGTCCTGGCCCTGTCGGCCCTCGACATCGCCGTCTCCAACGTCGACCGCGGCCGCGAAGTAGAGGGCAGGAGGTATTTGCAAGCCGCCTTCGAGTACTGCACCGCTGCGACGGAACAATTCCGCGGCGCCATAGGGAGCGGTGACGCCAGTAGTGGTGATGGTGGCGATTATGAAAGCGGCAGCGGCGACGATAGCACAGTCAAGGTGGGAACCGTGCCCGTCACGCGCGACAACATCGACGTCTTTACCCACTTTGCCACCCTCAACGGCTTCTTCCACCTCGCTCTGCCGTCGGTGTACGGCGCCAGCCGTCTGCCCGTGCACAGTGGGATCAGGAGGAGTAATAGTATAAGTAGCAACAGCAGTAGTAGTGTTAGTAATGTGAGCTTAAATAGTAGCAGCGTCCACAGCAGCGGCGGCGGCGGCGGCGGCGGCGGCACCCCCGGAAAAGGCGGCATCATCAGCACAGACGACCCACCCCCACTCATCCCACCCCCGGACGAGCTGATACAGTCGACGCCGGGCATCTCGCGCTTCCACTCGTACCTGTGCATGTTTGCCGGCTCGGTCCACACGGCCTCGCTCAACTGGGAATGGTACATGTCGAGTCCCGCGGGGTCTTCGCCACGGCTCCTCGCGGCCGCCGCCGCGGCCACGGACAAGGACTGGGAGGCGCGCGAGCTGATCGACCCGGAGACGCGGGCGATGCTGCACCGAGCGGAGCGCATCGCGCGCACGGTCCGCGTCTCGTCGTGGCGCCAAGGCCGCGCCGTGGTCGGCGACGACGGCGCCGGCCTGAGCGGCGACCAGGTGTTTTGGGAGATACCTTCGTACCGCGGGGCCGTGGCCTCGCTGGCCGAGAAGTTTGCCGAGCTCGAGCTCGGCCGCATGGTCGCCCCCTTTCGCGTCATGGTCGGCGGCAGCACCCACACCGGCCGCCGCCTGGTCGCCGGCGACGACGAGCAGCTGCAGCGCGCCCTCGGCGGCGAGTACCTCGTCGGCCTGGGCAGCCGCGAGCCCGTCGCGCTCATCGTCGCCATCTTCATCTTTGTCTGCGTCGCCCGCAGCCTCAAGGCCCGCTACGGCGCCATGTTGTGGTGGGTCAGGACCCTCGCCGTCGAGGTTATCGAAGAGGCGACGACGATATGCATGCGCGAGATTGGCTACCTCGAGGACACGAGGGAGGTTTGCAAATGGGCGAGGAAGGATGTCGGGTTAGATCCATTATAGCAGGCCGGGAGTTTATTCTTTATCTTCATTTGATCTTTGGGAGGAGGAAAGGGTAACATTTTCAAACATATTTGGTTACGTGGTTATATCTATGCCAGAAATGAAAGAGAGAAGAAGAAGAAAAATTAACAAGCTTGAATCATTTTCTTTTCCCTCACCCACGTCTATGCATGTACAAGGTTTGACCCACCAAATTCAATGTCCAGTATTTCGTTTTTTTTTTTTTTTTTTTTTTTTTTTTTTTTTTTTTTTTTTTTGACTCTTCCTGGTCATATGGCACATATGTTTTCGTGGCTACTACACGGTACATGGCTCAGGGTTTTGGGTTGCAGGACAAAGCGATTCGCGTTGTGTGCCTTTAAATGTGGTCCGGATAAGAATTTACTCTCATCAGAAACCAAGGATAGACCATGTCCCCATGAAGCCTCAACATGGCAATCATTCATCGTCTTCAACGAGGTAAATCTGGGTGGCGTTTTATATTCATCGGGTTATCAACTTGGGACACACGGTGGTCTGGATCATACACTTGGCCAACCAGAGGTACTATACTACATGAGTGGTATTTCCTGTTCCACGGTGATCTAAAACTTGTTACATGTGGGACTCTCGAGTTTGGAGAACTAGGAAAGGGCAGCTTTCATCTGTTATACTGCATGCTGATAAAAGATATTTTAAACAATAAACTAAAGAAACGGACACTGGTGGGAACGACAGTAGTCCGGCAAGCAGTGGCCATAACCAGAAGAGGGCAGAAGTAGTCGCAATAGCCCAATATATGTACAAACAAGTAGACTTGCACACCCAAACGCTCAGATGGGTAGTCGGTCTCCTTTACCTAGAGAATCTATCGTTCATGACCCCTGTCCTAGTAATTTCTTTGATTCCTCGAGGGCCCCCTGTCTCCAATTGTTTCTCATACCCCGAATTTTCCTCAAGCATACGTCCTCCCCTGGCCCTGCTGTGGCCTCGCCTGCTGGCCCTCGTACGATGGAGGGCTAGTTGCTTCTTTGGGACCTGAGTTGTCGACGACCTTGCGGGCCTTGTACATGAGGAAGACCTTGACGATGGCGTAGACGACAAAGACGAAGGCGGATACAATTGCGTAGGCCACGATGATAGGGTTCGAGACACCAACGAGCTCGAGACCCAGGCCACCGTTGATCAGACCCAGCAACATCAGCATCTGCCCATAGATTATGTGCACGTAGCTGATGACACCGCGCCGTTGGTGCTTGACGTAGTGCCGATGGTGGGCGTAGCCTAGCGCGGGCTGGATTAAAAGGAGACAACAGACGACGGTACCGAGAACGGTGTGGGTGTTTGTCATGAGCTATTCACGTCAGTTACTTGATCAGGAAGGATTAAAATTAGAAATCGAGACTCACCATGCGCCTCTCCATGGCAGCCTTGATACCCAGTCCAAAACCAATCCACATAAACACCCAGTTGAACATCTGGAACCCACCGTGCGCCTTCCACTTGCCGAGGATAGGCATCAGCATCGACGCGATGGGGAACATGAGGACGAATAGCACAGCCATGATGACGCCGTGGGCGAGCAGGATGTTGGGGTTGATGTTAGAGTCGTTGACGTTGCTGAAGCCGCCGTTGCCACCGCCCGAAGCGCCGCCCAGGAAAGGGTTGCTATCTGTCTGAATTGAAGCTTGGCTGAGATCAAGGTCAAATCCAGTCGTGGCGTCGTGTTGGTCGATGCTAGCGGAAGTAGAGGCGGACGAGAAACCGCTGCCAGACTTCCAGCCGCCAACCCAGCTGCCCTTGCCATTCAGCGACATGCTGCCGCTGCTCCACGACTCACAGTTGCTACAGCGTAGGTTGGCCGTCATGACATCGCCCGAAATGCCGCTGCCAGATAGGAGAGTGAGCTTGGCAGCTGTCGAGGACGAGTCCAGTGTTGGCTGGGTATAACGCGTACCGCGGCGAGGGGATACTGTGAGGTTGCCCCTGCCATCCTTGTAGACGAGGAAGATGTTGCAGTTGGCCATGGTGGAACCGGTTCCGAGGGCGACCCAGTCGTAGCTTGAGGGGGCCTTTAGTTGGAAGTAGATATTACCCCTACCTGCGGCTTGGGAGCTGGTGGGAACGCCGATTGTGTAGCAGACGCCATTGACATTGCCAGGGCAGAAAGTTTGAATGGCGGCAGAGGCAAGAGTGGCTTTTAAAAGGGTGTCTTTTGTTAGAACGCATTAAGTTCATACCCTGAATGAATGAGAAGCTAAGCACTTACACGCAAGGCCGACTAACGTCGCACCTGATGCTTTGAGTTGCACCATTGTCGATGAACTCTGTGCGTTGGTATATTTTTTTTTCTTGTTGCTCCTTGTATCCTGGGTTTTGTTTAGGAGGGTGTTTGCGGAAACCTTTTGGGTTGAGGCGCAATTTTTTGTCTGTCTTTTGAAGACTGTATAAGTAGATGTAACAAGGCAAAGAAAAGAAGTGCACAGCACGCCTTAAAAAGGGGAAATGAAAGCCACTCTAGGGCGCGGATATGTCTGGCGTGTAAAAAAAAATAAAAAAAAATGATGGGATGAAATCGGGTAATGCCAGAGAGTTGAGGAGGCAGGCATGGAGATAAAAATAAGAAGAGTCAAGGCAATACCTCCTGCGTTGCGGATGTTTGAAGTTTTGAAGGCAGGAGCAACATCAGGGAAGTGTCGGACATTCAGTTGGGGGAAGAAACTGGCAACGCCACTCCGCCGCTTTCGTCCATTTTTGACTCTTGTTGTCATGTCTGAACGGGGAAGGTAAGGTAGGTAGGTAAATGCACACTTGACAGGATAACAGTTTTTCACTTACCAAAAAAAAAAAAAAAAAAAAAAAAAAGTTCAAAATTCCTTTCTACCTTGGCAACTTGGGCAGATTGAAATGTGCGTAGGCTGACGTTATAGTGCTACTGCTGGTGGCGGATCTTTGGTTCACCGTGCGCTTCTCGTCCGGAATATGTGTGCACAGGTGCAGCGGAGACTGGGCCGTTGAGTTCAGGGTAAGAAGTATGCGATTACTCAGACAATCGAGCGGGTGTCTTTCTGGTCGGTTTTGCAGTGCGCACGGAGATGGGCAAGATGCAGGCGATATATTTTGGGAACGACTGCGTAGGTGCCTTATGTATGTAGGTACCTGTTGTGTACCTAGGTAGGCGCCAGGCAGGGATAGCAGGATGCAGTCAGACTACCCAAGCAACCAAGGTAGGTGGGTAAGGTGGTTAGAACAGGAAACGAGCATACGCATTAGATGGGTATCAGACGGGGGGCAGGAGGTCATCAAATAGTCAATGTTGGTAGCCCGTATGGGTCTCTATTCCATAAGGCCACAAACTTTGAATTATAATGCACAGCGTGCCGGGATGAACGAGACAATAAAGAAAACCAGGACGAACCCCAGTCCGGCTGTAGGTGTGGGGGGAATAGGTTGAGTTAGTTACGAATGGAAGTTCTTGAGGTAACCCAAGGTACATGGTGGTGGTAGGCAGGGAACGGTAGCCGGCAAGGTCGTAAAGCCCCGTTAACATTTACCGCGTACTCGCGGGCTAGATCAGACGGGAAAGACAAAGGGCACATATCCGCCAAGAGAAACGGGTGTTACGCCGTGCTAGGGGCCGGGGGATTTGCAGCTTGGCATCAATGTAGGAGTGTCCCCTGAGTTGTAGCTGTGACAGAGTTGAGATTGAATACAATGTTACCAGTTCCTGGGGTTTGATGTTATGCCGATTCAGACGAATTCACTTTCGAAAATGCCAATCTTTGGCTGGTTGACGGTACGGCAGAGTTTTTCTCGACTAGGTTTTGCAAGCGAAAAAAAAATGGGATGGGATGGAATGTTCGTGATTTTGCCTTGTGAAAGATGCCGTCTCTTAATCTTGGCCAGATCTGTCTTGATAGGGGAACGATCAGGTAGGTTCTTGGGATGTGCGTTGCGTGCATGGTTATCAAGTCCCCAAACTTCGCCTGCCGATCCAAGTACTATTGTGAACACGGTGGTTTGTCTTGGCATATTTTTACCTCTGAGCGTTCTTTTTGTCTTGGAATTAACTTGTCTTGTTAAGGGCCAGCTTGGATGATGGAAAATTGTGCTCTTGTCACCATGTCACTGTACAAACACCTCGTGCTGTAATTTCCCTTGATGATTGTCCAACCTTGTTTAGACCTTTGGACGAGGACAAAAGAAGTTACCAAAACAAAAACAAAATATACCAGGAGAGGAATAATGAATATGAGCAATAAACCATTCATCTTGATACCTTCCCCTCACTACTTAGTACTTACTGATACGTGCTGTCGCGGTACTTTGCGTAGCGGCACAGCTTAAAAGCTCGCCAAGGCGTATGCCGCACGCCCGTTTCGAAACACAACTGGGGACTACTGGTCCAATCCCAGTCGCTCCAACTCCCGGGCCCAAGCCCATGTTTCCACGCTAACAGTGTCGGGGACCTGCCGGGGGCATGAGAGCTGGGGTCAAAATTGGCCACTAAGAAAAGTCCCATTTCCTCACACCCACGGATTCCTGGTTACCATTCGGTTTCGACCCTGCAGACTCGTCTGCACCTGCAGCAAGAGCAACCACAAAAGCCACACAGCACAACACGCACCTTGGCACACACGCACGCACACGCAACGGGTGCCAAGACGAATTCGTCCAACCCATAACCCTTCTTATGTTATGTCATGTTGTGGAGTGTGTGTGGCAGTGCTCCAAAAAGGTGTCGTTTTGTTGAGATAGGTAGTTTACCAAGCTCCTATACGCCAACTAATTAGAATTTCTTTTTAACTTTTTTTTTTTTTTTTTTTACTTCTTGTAATGATTACAAAGCTTTACAAAACAGGTCCGATGACGAACTCATAAGCTGTCCTGGGATCGACAGCGGGAAAGGAGACTTTATTCATCCAATCGGCAGAGGTGATGGGAAACAAAAGAGGGTGAGTGACTGAAGTTTGGCCGTTCCTACTACGGTACCCGTTGCTTAACAGTTAGTTGCACGCGCCCCCTCGGACGATTTGGTTTGGTGTTCGGTTTGAGCTGTCAATTGGTGCAAGCATGGACGTTGTGCAGCTCTAGAAACTATTCTAGTCAAGATGTTACTCGGTTGCTTTGGTATCATCAGTCAAGATATGGTTGTTTAGTCCCGATATTGACTACTGTATCTCCACTACCATGCGATGTACCTATAATAGTAATACACTACCGGTGCACGCACTTAATCTAGGCACCTAGAATAAAATACAAAATGCTACCACCATCTTGCACGAGAAGAAATAGTTCTTTCCTGGCTATTGGCACCAATCAAACCCATAGAAGAGGGGTAAGAACAAAATTAATACAATCAAGCTACTCGGTCCCTCCCAGTACAGGAAGAAGTTGGGATAAGAAGCTGGAGCTGTATTCGTCCAAAGCTACGGTAGTACATACTGTACTTGAATGGAGACTCTCTCCAACTTCCACATAAGGCAAGAACATGGGGCCTGTCCATTCCACCGGCGAAGCTAGGCGGGGCTTGCCCCGAGTCGGTGCTGGCTGGTTCTCCCTCTCCATTCATACCGGTACATCGACTCCTCTTTGAAATTAACTTTTCGGTGTCGTGCTCCATAAATCTCTAAGGTTGTTTCTTTCTAAACCATCAGCCACCACAAACATGCATATTGTAGGTAATATTTTATTTCCCCCCATGCCAACTATACCTCTTGGCAGCAGCCCGATGACGACGACTTGATAGAACAAGCCACAAAGGTTTTTATGTCTTGGCGGAAAGCTGAAGCGAAAGTGATTGCTGCAAGTCGGATTTTTCTTTCTATCTAGCTATACCGCCCGAAGCCACGTTTGGTAGACAGGATGACAGTTCGACCTCGCTTTCGTCCCTTGAGGGGACCCGCCGCATCTGGAAGAGAGGCGCCGATCTCCATGACTACGACTCACACAATTCCCCCTGATGTGTGATGCTGCTCGCCCAATATGAGTGTGTCCTCAAATCAGACATTGGTCCGGACGCCCTACGATCACCGGGCTGCCTTGTCGGCTTGAAAAATTCGTACCTGGAGCTTGGGCACTCGCTCGCTCTATCTTTGTGTTGCTGACCGACTGACCGACTGACCGACTGACTATGTCTGTAACTCAAATCCAAAATAAAATAAACAAGTCGGAGTTTAACATGGTCGTCGGTAAAAGAGCCCATTGAAACGGGATCCATCCAGATTATGTCAGGTTATCCTCGTCTCGACAAGGTAGTATTTGGGTCAAGTCCATACCTTTGTAAGGTCAGGTACAGTAATCATTAGTCAACTCAACTCAGCCCTTCCAGGCCTGCTCCCCAGGCAAAACCTTGGAGAAATGACACCCAAAAGCAAACAAACAATCAAACAAAGACATTTTCCACCGGGTACAAATCTGCAACCCCATACGCAATGATATAAACTCCTTGGAAGCGTCATTTGCACGCTTCCAAAAATAAAACGCCAGTGCAACCCTCTGAGAGATGGCAAGGGCTTGCCGACGCGTACATCCTCGACAAAAGGCCCGCGAAGGACCTGCGCCTCCTTCCTACCCTTTTTTGTCCGGCTCTCGTCCTGTCCGATCCTCCGGGTGATACCTCGAGGTCTTTTTCTTTCCACCTGTGAACCCCTACGTGATTCGTTCCCGACATCTCCAGCTCCTCTCGTCATGTAGCCCTGATTGCGCTCCCCAACCACACAGCAGCCGCGCGTGCCGCGGTAATCTTCTTCTGGCTGTGTGCCAAGTGATAAGGTGAAGCAAAAAGAGAACAAAAGCATGAGAAAATAGCAAAGATTTTCATACCAGCCTCTGTCATGTCACATCACCTTTTTTTTTTTTTTTTTTTTTTTTTCCCACATAGCGCCAAGCCGCCTTGTGTGGTATGTGGGTTTTCTGTTTCTGTCTGGGCTTGGATGCTGGCCACGACGCACCATGATGGGAACTTGGGTATCTATGCATGACGTTTGTGGCTCTTCTCGTCAGCTGGACAGTCACTAGCTCTAGTGAGGGTAAAGTTGTTACGAAATATGTGAATGTGGGCGTCTCGACGGCAGCATCAAGGGACAACGATGTCGGCAAGTTCGGGCGCCGTCAAGATACTATGATACAACCAATACCACTATGTGCACTTTAATGTTCCCTCGGAGATCTATCGGGCTCTAGAACTTGCAGAACAAGCTGAAACACGGACCACCAGGTGGCAACAAGCTATGCGGGACGGCGTAGCGTAAGGCAAAGCTGTCAGTGTCAGCATAATCCGATTAGTAGCCTTGGTATAGTATCTGTCGTCAGCTCGGTCGTCCGGTATCTGTTAAAGGGACTGCCCCCGAATCTGCCAAACCGGTGTGAACTGTCAGCAAATACCGGTGAGTGCACTTCCGACATTGCCCGGCTTCAATTTGGTGAGTTGCAGTCTTTTGTGCTGTGAGTCGGTCACTCGGCGTGTCTGCAACTACGCAAACAACTCTGTCCCTGTCCGAGAGCCGAGTATGCCCGTGATGGTGTCTGCTATATTATTACTCCAGGCTATGCCGGTCCTGGAAGGCAAGCAAATCCTCAAGCAACGCTCTACACATCTCGACTGTCGGAAGGGATAGGGTTGAAAAAGCGCACAAGGCAACGCCGAGATGAAAGAAAACCCAGGAGCACTGCTTGCGTGGAAGGGCTGCTGACGCTTTGACTTATATCGATAACGACTTGTCCATCTCGTATACGAGAAGACTTCTATGCAAGGCACTGCTTTTTTTTATTCTAGGTTACCGTAATGTAAAGCGGAGCCAATGGGAATAGGGATGAGAGGGAGGCTGGCCAGATAGGCAGTTACGAAATTGGAACGCAGTTTCACCTACCGAGTGTCACTCACCAGCAGCACGAACACCTTAGCAGCGGGATATTTTCCATATATCCCAAATCCACGATCTCTCTCCCTCTGCTACAGCAATGACCATTTCCTCGTCGGAATTCCCAGAAAGGATATGATATCTCAAGATATCAAGATCAAATACCTCCCTAGCCTAACGAAGGTCACATACTGTGAAGTGTATGTGACAGCGCCCTAACAAAGACAGCCAATTCCATTTTCTCAAACCCAGAATAGAACACAGAAAGCAAACACACACATGCTATATAAGGACCCAGGAGAGACCTCCTGTCACCGCGCCACGGGGGTGCTGGGATCCGTTCCCTGCCCCCGTGGTGCAGTTGGAAGCTCGTTGGGGGACTCGTCCCCTTGCGCCCTTCCGACGCAAGGACCGGGGTTCGACCCCAAGACTTGCCACGGAGTAAAACCCCTTTGGGGGTTTTCGTAGCCAGGCACCCTACGGGCTGCCTGGTGAGCTTTTTGTGGCTTGTTTTCCCAAAACTTTTGGGGATTTATGAAGCAAAATAAGATAGAATGACAATCTTCTGAGCTGATTGTTTTGGATGAGTCGTGTGGTGTTTTTTCCCGTCTCCTATTTCTCAATTTCCCTTCAGCATACGGAGTAGTGACTTGAATACACTTTGATGCTACTATTTGCAGTGTCCCTCTGGTCTGGAGATGACACAAACCCTGCACAACTACTAAGACATAACAGACGTGGCCTCGTGTTATCATGAGTAAAGATCGCTGGTACCAACCACTAAAGATCTTTACGTCTGCCTGATGGAGGGTGGTCAGGAGGCCTTGCAATATTGTGAGTAAATATTCGCCATAAATGATGGCCCTTATACTACGAACTATGGAAATGGCAACACTGCATTCAATCCCTTGAAACTCTACCCAGAAACCTGAGCGCGTCTGCTTTTGATAGACGAGCAAGATATCTAGACGACCTAAGCATCCAGTCCGCCAAAGGAGCGCAGAAGGATCACTGTGATTCCAAAAGTCACCCCCAATGCGTCCCCTATCCCTACCGAAATTGAGCCCAATAACATCACCTCGCCTTTCTCTCATCAGCTTCGACGTTCCGAAAGGGAAACCCACTCGTCCTCTTGTCCGCGCCAGTCCTCTTGCTGATCCTGCCCTTGTCGCCCGCAAACATTAGACACCAAAGGCCAAATGCGGCCAGGACGCCGCTGCCCACGAACCCGAGGCCGTAGGCCGCGGAGCCGTCCGTCGCGCCCCACCGCGCCCAGCTGTGGAACGCGTTGGCGGCGTGGTACAGCGCCGTAAGGAGAACCGCGGCGTCGGCGTAGGGCGAGATGGAGTCTTCGGCAGAGGCTGCGGGCGCGAGGGGGAGGACGCCCGACAGGGCCAGGGAGAGGAGGCTCAGCGCCAGCTGGGCTAGGCCGAGGTGGCGGATGGTGTAGATCTCGACTGCTGTTTTTTGGAGGGTAGAGGGGAAATAGAGTGTGGATTTGTGGTTAGCTGCATACTGAATTTATTTTCCATGGGATCAAGATACTATGGCAGCTGAAGCTGAGTTTGCCCTCTCGGTGCATTTTTGCAAAGAGCAGCGCCGGGGCGGGAGGAGAGGGGAGCTCTTACAGCTGGCTGGTTGGTAGCCCTCGACCAGCATGGAATTGATGAAGCCCGGAGTGAGGAGCATGGGGACAGCCTGCGCACCCAGCCAGGCACAGGTTGCAAGACTGTACGCTGATATTGCCTATTGATTTCAGGACGTCAGATATTGAATATCAAGGTCACTGCAATACAGGGTCCAAGGTCATGATCCACCCAACGGAGTCCAGCACATACTTCCATCTCTGCTGAGATTAACTGACTGTGTCTATTATAGTTGTAGGCACACTGTAATCAATAGACCTTTAGTGGGTATGTTGTATGAATTCACATAGGGCAAGTCCGACATTGAATGAAGTCTGGCTTGTCTGGTTATTGTTGTTAACGATCGCACGTTGTGTACGTCATTGGCTCAGGTAATTGAAGCACCGTTGTAGGGGTCCCCTGGCCCTACGGCCCGATAGCTGCAAGTGCGCTAATCCAGCACTTCTGATAGGCTCAAGGCCACGTCTTCAGTGCACCCCACTCTAGCTCATTTTGGGTGTCCCGCCACTGTGGATGGCCGATGTCGCATCAAAAAAGAACTGTCGCGACGAGGAGAAACGTTGTGCCACTCATGACAAAGAGAGCAGCATCCTTGCCCTCCTAAACCATTTTCTCGTCTCAAATTCACAACCATCCTCTTGCTTTGAGAAAGGTTGACAAGTTGTTCCCGGTCTCAGTCTGATATCAATGATATTTGAAGAATCTATGAATACCAAATCACTGGCCTGAATATTAACGCGATCTTGATACCATTTCGATACCCCCCCACACCCCACTTCGCCCTCTCCGACCACGAAAGGTGTCACTCTGCCGGATTTGCAACCACGGCCCTCGGCGCCGCAGCCCCCTCCTGATCTGCCGCCGCGATGAGCGCCATTCTGTCCGTTGACGACCTCAACGATTTCATCAGTCCCGGCGTCGCCTGCATCAAACCCATCGAGACTCTACCCGCTGCCGCCCCGACCGACCCCTCGCTCGAGCACGAAGTCATCCTCGACGGCCAACAGAATGGCTCCTCTTCGGCGGCCGCGGGACCAGCGCAAATATCTCTGACCGACTGTCTCGCCTGTTCCGGCTGCGTCACGTCCGCCGAGGCTGTGCTGGTCAGCCTACAGAGCCACTCGGAGCTGCTGAGTGTCCTGGACTCGGCGCCTGCGCTGCAGGTTGTTCGCGACGAATCCACCGGCCGGTTCTCCGTAGAAGGATTAGAAGACCCGGCGCGTCGGCTATTCATTGCGAGCGTTTCGCCACAGACAAGGGCAAGCCTTGCGGCCGCTATCGGCCCCGGGGTGACGGAGCGGCAGGCTGGGCGCATGCTCGACAGACTTCTGATGGGCCCAGAAGGTCTTTCGGCCGGTGGAAAGTGGGGGAACAAGTTCGCTTGGGTTGTTGACACAAATGCAGCGAGGGAAGCTTGCCTTGTTCTCGGTTCGGACGAGGTGCTGGACGCTGCTTCATCCACTGCACCCAAGAAACCAATACTGACATCCTCATGTCCCGGTTGGGTCTGCTATGCCGAAAAGACACACCCCTACGTGCTTCCGCATCTGTCGCGCGTCAAGTCTCCACAAGCCTTGGTGGGAACTTTACTAAAGACGACGCTGAGCCGCACTCTTGGGATCCCCGCTGATCGTATATGGCATCTCGCTCTCATGCCGTGCTTCGACAAGAAACTCGAAGCAAGTCGCGAGGAGCTTACGGACTCGGTCTGGGCGGGAGACGGCAATCCCGGTAGGGGCACACGTGATGTCGACTGCGTCATTACCAGCAAGGAGGTATTTATGCTCACCGAATCCCGTGGAATCGACTTTTTCAACCTTCCCATGTCACCTCCATTGAAGCAACAGCAGTTTCCTGACGATAAAATCCACCACTTCCTCTTCCCGCCCCGGCAAAGACACAGGCCTTCCCGTGCTGCCGGAACGTCGGGCGGGAATCTTCATTTCATTCTGCAAGATGTAATCGCGAGGAATTCTGGCTCTCGCCTCGAGACGACGCGAGGCAGGAACGTTGATGTTGTCGAATATACTGTGCATGCCGCCGGGTCGAATGAAATCATCTTCAAGGCCGCCAGGTATTACGGCTTCCGCAACATTCAGAACCTCGTGCGCAAACTCAAGCCTGCCAAGCCGTCACGCATGCCCGGCGGCAAGCCCTTCGGCAGCGCAAGACGAGTGCCGACGGGTAGGGCAGGCGCTGCTGCTGCTGTGACAGTAGAGAATACCTACGTCGAGGTGATGGCTTGCCCTGGTGGCTGTACCAACGGTGGTGGCCAGGTCAAGGCAGACGACCAGATCATTATCGATCGAAGGGGTTATGCCACCAAGCCTGGGCCGCAAGAGCAAAAGGAGCTGCTCAAGGATGTGGACGAGGCGTATTTCTCGGGCGAGAGCTCGGATTCTGAGCAAGAAGACTCTGCATACGGCGGCTTAGACGGGTACCACAACGGCGAACCCGTCCTCACTGATCTCGTCGATGGGATTAGTCCTTCATACATCCGGGATGTGCTGGCGCATTGGGCTACCCTATCAGGGATAAGTCAGGATGTCCTAGTGTACACCAGCTTCCGGGAGGTTATCAGTGACGTTGGCAAAGGCGGGAATGCCTTGACCGACAGTGAAAGAGTAGTGCAGCTTGCTGGGAAGATTGGCGGTGGCTGGTGATTTTGCGTTTGTAAAGACCGCTTTGCCTCTCCATCTCCACATGGCGCATAGCGATATAGCATAGCACATAGCCAATGCATACAATCTTGATGATTGATCACCCACTACGAGTGGAAAACCCAAAGCCACCTCTGCCTGTGCCGTCCGGCCCCTTGGGCGCCCTAACGGCTTGAATACGTGACCCCAAATCATCTTCACGTGGCGTGCCGGATCTGGGAGAAGCCGCTACATCGCTGCCGCCCCCACGTCTCGGCTTTGGGGACGAGTTAGGGTCGTATAGCTCCCTATTTGGTGGCGGTCTGCGGACTTGAGCATCGCTGTTAAGGCTGCTGTTGCTATTGTTGACCTGGCCCTGACCACTGAAGCTGTGATTATTGCTCATGCCGCCTCCACCGCGGCCACCGCCGTCACCCCTGCCTCGCCCATTGCCCCTGCTACCCCTCCGCCTGTGCCTCGCCGAGGTTACCCCTGCACCACCATCCGACAGCGGCGGGGTGACGGTCCCCGGCGTGGAGGCACCCGAGTTTGTCGCGCCCGTCAAGTTGGCGGCCGAGGGAGACGACGACGGCTCGCCAAATATCTTGGCCCGTGCCTCGTTGTACCTGCGCTGCTTCTCCTCGCGTTGCAGGCGCATTTGCTCCGGAGTCGGCTGCTGGGTTGCGGCGGCGGCCAGCCTTTCACTGTCGTCGACCGGTGTGTTGCCTGGTCTGCGGCTGAGGACCTTCATGGCGGGCTTGAAGACGACGGGTGTCACGTTGTTGGTTGCCGGGAGATACTGGTGCGTCTGGACATCCTCTGGGGCGTCGCTGGGTTTCACGAATAGACATCCAGTGTTAGCTGGGAGAGCCAGGGGCAAGAGGAGTAGGAAGGATGGAAGTAAAACAGAAGCAGCAGGAAGGGGGCGGCGATCACGTACGCTGACTGCCATAGCCGCCGATTGGACTCCTCGTGCCGGGCGAGTCGTTCTGCGGTGGTAAGAGGTACGCCTCCCTCGGGACTGCTGGCGGTGCTGCGTGGTATTTGTGTTGAAGGTGGTTTTGAGGCTGCGGCTTCGGGCTCCCAATCGTCGTCCCATGCGTCGGGGACTGCGTTGCGGGGCATCGTTTACTGATTTTTTTTATTATGATTTCTTGTTTGACGAGGAGCTGGAGTAAGATCTGGTTTTGCTAATTGGGACAAAGACTTTTTATAAGTTTGTTATTCTTGTATGAGTGGCTGGGTATGGTTCGATTGTTCCATGCAAAAGGTGTCGATGATGTGCCCAAGGCTGAAAGACCAGGAGGGTCGACATTTTGCGGGCGTAGGTTGTTAGGGAGCTTTGTGTGATGTGGGGGCGAGGGGTCCGCTCCTGCATGTACTCCGTACCAGGCCATTGAGTTCGGCAAGTCAGCCCGCCCAACTGTAGCAAGCTCGGTACCATTCGAGCAGGTGAGTGGACAAGAGCTTCGTTTCACTACCACCCGGTGCGTCTTAATCAAATTCAATTACCAGCTGCCAACTTGAAGCTATTGCTAACAAATTCGTCTATATTTTGCCCACAAATATCTGCAGCTGATTGCAACTTAAAAGCTTCCTAGGTAGATTTCAAAGCTCGTAAGTGGAGTGGGCTTGTTTCTCTCAGGTACACACCATGACATTGCGTGAAACGCCAGACCGATTCCGAATCAGCTGACCTCCCTCCAGCAAAACCACCGGTGCATACCTTACTTATCAACGAAAACGAGCACAAAATCTCCCCAAGGCCGCCATGAACATCAACGACCTGAACAACAGTGGGTCCTCGTCCGCGGACCAGACCGCGTCCATGTCCGCAGCCGCCGCGTATGCAGCCGCCCAGGGCGACGCCGCCGCAGCGAAGCAGATTGCGTCGGGTCAGTGGAGCACCAAACGGATGCAGGAGGAGTTCGACCATGCCAAGGCCGGGCTCGTCCACAAAGACTTCAAGCCCAGTAAGTTTCTAGAGTCAAGAAGAGAGGGAGTGTGTGGTCATAATGAGAGAGTACCGATGCTGATTCCTGAGCCTGGCAGCCGACTATCCCGATCCGCTGCGGCCACGCCACAGCTTCAAGAATCCGTACGCAGGCAAATATCCACAGGATACCGAGAAACAGTTGAAGGAATTTCTGAACAGGGTCGATGCATAAGCGGTAAACTTTGGTGGACCAAAATATGAAAGGGTTCCTCACGTTCAGGAATGTTGGCTGGTGGAAGCCCGGGTTATGGTTGAGTGCCCGCTGTAGGGCTGGGCATAGCAGACGGGCTCGAGAGTCCGACGACGACATGATAATATTGGCGTTATGGAGTTTCAAGGGACTGTTGTGGTGTTCTATAGCATGATTGCATATACACCACATTTGTTGATTGCGTCTTGTTGTTTATTCACCTCGGAGTTGCGCTGTTTACTTGAGCTTCAAGAGCCTCACCAAGATTTCTCTCCCTTCACTATCACTTAATACCTAGAGAGCACACAGCTAATACCATTGAGCTTGCGAGACTCTGCTCACTTTCCATCAGGCCGTTCCATCTACTCTTGATAGCCCAAGACTGTAACCCAATCTCGATATCTGACCCTTCGTTGACTCCCATAGACAGTGTATTTGACTTTCAGTCCCAATCCTATAAGAATTCAATACGTCGTCAATGATATCTTACCGTTTTCTGAAACCGATGCCATAACAGTGCACCCTCATCAAGTTTCCCAACGGTCCCTATATTGGTCATCGGCATTGACCTACACCCATACACAAAAGTGCAGCGGGGGTTCCTCTGGCATTTTTAATGAATTTCTGCTAATTATTCATTCAGGAGACTTAGCAAATACTTTTTGTTTATCTCAAAATTGCATGGTTGTTGAGATATAATTGGAAATATTCAGGGTGGCCATGGTAAAAACCTGCATTTCTCCTAGTTGATTCCTCCGTACACCGACATCAACTAATTTCATTCAGTCACTACCACTACACTACCTGTTTGATTCAATCCTCGCTGTTTCTTTTGCTAAATATAGATACAGTCGTTTAGCTAGAGCCTTTGTGCTTCTTTAAAGTTCTGTAGTTATTGAGATTAACTCGGAAAACGTAAAGCTGACCACATGAAAGCCCGACACCGCTCAATGGTGGACTTCTAAAATATTGCGTTGAATAAGGCTCGTAATGCACTAATATTAACCTTCAATTTTGCCTGTGATACGTTGAGGCCTGCTAACCATGTATGGTCTTTTTAACCAGGGGATGCCACGATTCGTCTCAAGAGGAGAGATGCAGAGTATCAGGCCAGGAGATATTGGACAAGCAACATTTGGGTTGATCTAGACCTTATTCCTGTTGAGTCTTTATGGTCTAGAACGGAAATCAACCAACTCAGATCCGCGAGGGCGGAAATGATAGAGGAAATTGTCCCGGTGGTCACACTGTCGTACACAGGGTGGTTGCGGACGTGACGGTAAAGTCTTGTAGGTCAAAAGAGCTCACAGGGGTCCACGAAGGACAAGTGCCGAATTTTGAAAAGGGTTGACAAACAATGCTGTTCTCTCCAACCAGCAGTGATCTTGTCTCATCTGTTGGCTTGCAGTCGCCTCTTTCATCAGGAGGTTTAAACAGGGTCGAGGTGGAGTATATTATGAGATCCCAAGAACGGGATCGCCATCTTTGTATGATCGCCATGTAAATTCCAAATATTGGATATGCAGACACAGTAGCCTGAGACACTGGCTCCATATGTTATGAATGTAAACAAAAGTACATAGGATTATGTTAACGCATATGAGCTATCATCATTAGTGCGGTTCGCCACAGCGTCGAAGGTTTTTGGCCCGCCATTTTCGGAAGAATAGTAAAGCCTGTGAGGGCCGTGCAAATCCGCGGACCTGTAGAGTGTAGAGTCCGAAGATGTCGCTAAACAAATCTCCAATACGATTTCACTATGTTACTTGCTGGCTTTTACCGCGGCATTGGTACCTGTCCCATGTGCTTGTAAGAGGCGGCGTATATGGAAGGAGGGGCGTGTGCGCAACACGGGTGTACAGCTAATAAGTATTTCTCTTTATCATCTTCACACGTAGTACAAAGTACCCTACAGATTATTCACAATACGACGTAGAACTCAGCCACTTTGCTTCTGCAAATATAGTGAGCTGACCTCACCTTGGAAGTAGCATCGAAGTGAGGAGTAATATCACGATTCGGAAATATCCTTTACGCATACTGAAGGCAGAAGTGGGGGAAAAAAGTATACAATAAAAGTATATGAGCCGGTTTCAATTCGGTTGCCGGCAAGGTCGGACGTGTGCACGGGGCGAAAGTTCGATGATGGTTTCTCCACGTGCTTTGCAGAGATTCAGAGTCAATGATGGCGAACTTCCCTAGAAGCCATAGGACACCACCTCTAGGCTTAAAGGATGACAGGGATGGGAATAGATGACGGTAAGACTTGCTTTTGAGATGTTCGGTTGGGCAGTGTTCGGCGCGCCCGTAGGGACGCACAGCAAGCCAGCCCTAGCTGTAGATGTGACGCCTTGCCTCGGCAGGGAGTAGCTCCAAAAAAAGGTATCCGGACATGGGATTTGAGGTTCGCTCTGTTCTTTTACACAATGGAAATAGACTGAATACGGGGAGAAAGGACCGGTTGACATCGATCCTATGATGCAGTATCTGGGGAACTAAAATAAATGACGAGACATTTGCTTATTGTTGGGAATAGGTCTGAAGTGCTCATATGCGGGGAAGATGTGTGATTAATCAGATAAAATGCTACCGGAGGTATTTCTTTTTCACGTCCTATTATTTTTGGGCTTGGCCCGTTCCGTAGTAGAAGTAGGTATGTAGGTCTGGACTTTTGCGTCCAAGAAACTGGGATTGCTTTGAAACCAAAGGCTGAACGCTCCATCTGGTTGACCAACAAGAAACGAAAGGCCGAATTGTGGAAGCCCGGGTATATTTGTTATCGAATTTAAAAACAGAAACATACTGAGCGGCAATGTCAATTCTGGACCAGTACCTGAACAAATGACTGCATTTCTCGAGAGTAACTAGGTGAATAAGACCTGCAATAAGCTAGCGGCGGCGGCTGTTGCGAGTGTGGGAAGAGTTGTACTGAAGAGAGAGATGTAATCGCTGTACTCCTCCAGTCAAATTGGAGCTGGGTTCGGTGAATGAAGGAAATAACGATTTGACCGTACCCCGGCCAATGACAGATCTCAGCACTAAGCCTATTCAGGTATATTGCAAAATACACCGGACTTGTACCCCTTAGCCGCAGAGAAAACTAAGAGGAATACCTAGCTCCCTCGGAGCTCTGGTTTTTTATTTGTTTTTCCCGCGTCTACCTATATTTATTTATTGAATCGTGTACTACGTACCTACTTACCTAAGTACCTAGCTAACTACTTTACTTTGCCTACCTACCAGTATTTACCTCAATCCTATCTCCCCCGCCCTTCCTTCCATAGCTGGACTAGCTGATGTGACTAGGCTCAACTAAACCACCTCGGTAGGTACCTACCTCAGGTACTGTGCCTCCCTGGACTGTCCAACCCCACTATTTCAAATTCAAGTATTCCCTCGCCGATTCGACAGATGCTTCACAAATCAAGAATCTATCACCCGTGAATGCCCGCAGTACCATCTATAACCCTTACGACCACCTGGTCAATCGCCTTAATATTTTATTGCCTACATCCACTGTCAAGTTCCGCGCCCGCACTTTCACGCCAATCCGACATAAAACTATCAGCACACGAAACACGAGCCAACGCGCAATAAGCTGGCGTGTCTACTAGGCTTTTGGCTCGTTTGGACTCTACGGCCAAATCAACTTTTTCTCCCTGTCTCACTTGGATAGGGACCCGGCTTGTCTCAAGAGTTGATCGTGCACCAGCAGCAAAGAAGTGCAACCACGGCGCCGAGAAAACATGTCGAGCATCGTCAGTGGACAGCATTCTGGGTTTGGTACTGGTTCAGGTGCGGGAAACGGCAATTTCGATCTTCTACGAAGGGCAACCCACGCCGTCATGAGGTGAGTCTGACTTTTTTTTTTTTTTTTTTTTTTTTGCTCATCTACCTTGGTTAGTTGTCTGTATTTTTTTTTTTCGCCAGATGCTCCTTCAATGGAAGAAGAAGAAGAAGAAGAAGAAGAAGATAAAAGTCTCGTGTAAACCTTCATCACCCCGCTCGCGTACTTCCCCGTCTACCTATTTTCACAATACCTAGTTGGTACTCAAGTTCTATCTGCGTTGGCTTTCCCAACGAAGCATCCGTCGCAAGTGCTTTGCTCAACCAAACAAAAGCCTACCATTGTAGGTAACAAGCCTCCTCTCATGGAGAGAAACACATGCCATCATCTCCTGGGCGCCCTCGGCCCAATGATGGCTTCTGTTGAGCTTCCAGAACTTGGCCTGTTTGACTCCAACACCCCAATTGCTCCAAACTCTCTGTCTAGCTGCTACAACCCCACCATGCTGCACACCAAATCTCCAAACGCCAAGCCAGCTCAGGGCACATCACAAAAAGGAACAAAAGTTCGGACAATGGAAGCCGGTTGATGCTGCCGGTTACAGTGCACTGGTCAAGAATTCTCGGGATCTTCGCTCCGGTTTATAGCCACCAAATGCAGCTGTTTTGCGTTGCCAGTCGCGTTGGGTCAGTGACCAACTACGCACACTAGCTCTGCATTGGCTCTCTTGTGCCTCTCTTAACAGCCTCCTACCCAATACATCACATACATCCAAAGGGACTTACCAAACCAAGATGTAAAAAAGAGAATACAACCCACCCAATACATTATACGTCCAACTGAGCCGC
Source organism: Pyricularia grisea (assembly GCF_004355905.1). NCBI lineage: Eukaryota > Fungi > Ascomycota > Sordariomycetes > Magnaporthales > Pyriculariaceae > Pyricularia > Pyricularia grisea. The sequence goes on from NW_022156717.1 coordinate 5,768,017, forward strand.
CGACTTTTTCCAGCCTCGCACCAGTGGTGATGGGGATTTGGAGGGCAAAATAATCTCGAAACAGTCTCGCTCCATCTTTGGCATCAACGTCATCATAGCCCCAGAATTAATGTCCACTGATACCCCTCCGCCATGGTGTGCCCCGGTCGAGTCAGCTTAGCGCACCCGAAGTTGGGTAGGCCCGTTTAGCTGTGTATTAGCCTGGTTGGCACTGATGGAGCTCTCTTCCCCGTCAATGAATTTATTAGGCGATTAGCTGCTGCAGCCTGCCGATACTTAGAAAAGTGAAGATGAGCGCAACACCATATTCGGATTTTTTTTTTGTCTTCTTTTTCTTTTCAAGCCGTTACCGTCCGTCTTTGGTTGGGCGGTGCATCCTTGCATCAGGTAGTTTGCCTATTTGTCTGCTGCTCCCATTTCAAAAGCTCCTGGAACTCAGGCCCGAACGAGTTGTTGGGTCCGTTAAATGATTTGCTTGGCTTAAATGTACTCGTTACTTAGTACTTTGCACACAGTCGTTGATTTCCCACATGCCATCAACGAACGAGCTGGCTTCCTTGCACCCCCCCTCCTCTCACAGCACCCAAGAAAGAAAGAAAAACACAACCAAACTACTGTATCATGAATCCGAACAAAGACACAAGAAGCCCAAAGCCAAGCACCACCCCTTGGCCCCCCGCCACAATCGAAGTCGAGAAGCATACGTGCGGCAACGGACGGAGTGGCCGGCAGTGACGGCTTATCATTTTTGATTTGTCTACGCTTGCAGGCTCCCAATGTCTGACTCGCCTAAGTGAGCAAAGCTTGGACTTGCAGGTCGGTCACGTAAACTTAGGTTGAGTCGATCAAGAATTGACTGGTCTGGGTTTCGTGTACTGTACGGACGGGGCCAGGGGGGGAAAAGCAGTCAGCCATTGCTGGCAGTGGAGTACGGTATCTGAACTGTACCCGTTACTTGAACTTGGCCCTTTTTACCCAAGCTAAAGTATTATGGGTCGCCTCTGCGATGGCCCCATCCAGCCATCCCATAGGTACTCAGGAGCGCCCCTACCCCTCCCGCACTTGTGCAATTATTCCCTCGCCTTTGGTTCTTAAGGCCAAGCAGAACAGCCAGCCAGGAGGTAAAGCAGCCGCCGGAACGCTTGTCCTATCCATCCATCCATCCATCCATCCGTCCCCCACTTTGCAAACCCTCGCATTCGAGCACCACAAGCACATGGCAAGCATCAAGGTTGTATGCAACGCTCGGAGCAGCTTTGCAATTGCGAGAGAGGCATAAAAAAAATTTCACACTTTTACGCTGTGTTGACGATTTCCTCCCCACGCTCCTGCTCGTTCGCAGCCGTCAAATGCAGCAGCACGCAATTTTACACACTAAGCCCATTATTGTCAGCAGTCAAAACTCTGCTATCCACCTGTATTGCATTGAGCCTACCTGCCTACCTCACCTAACCTAATCACTTGTCTGGGCTCAAACATCTTGACTTTGCCTCTATCTGCCTATCTACCTTACGCTAGCTACCTACCTTACCTTACTGGCCTGCATTGTTTGTTTGTTTGTTTGCTTGCTTGCTTGCCTGCCTGCCTGCCTGCCTGTCTTACGGTATTTCTCCGTCTGCCCGCCATTTACCTGTTCTGCCGCTTTCAAACATCAAATCTTCAATTTGACTCCCGTTTTTTGTTCGCTGCCTCCTATTGGCGCGCCCCTTGTCGGGAGAAGTTACTTTGGTGGCAACCCCTCCCGTCGCCCCAAGTTCCAGAAGCAAAGCCACAGTTCAGCTCCCCAACTCTCACGCCGGGCTGTGTTGCGTTGTACTGTGGTGCTGCTTCTACAGTAACACAACTCGTCAACCCACCCTTGTAGCCAGCCCACATGTGGCGGCCATCATCATAACCCAGACCATTTCAAATCCAATTCACTTTTATTGTCATCGTCACTTCATCACGCAGGCTATTCTCTGGGTGGCGCTTCGGCGAGCTTTTTTTCTGTTTTGATTATTATTTTTTATTTTTTTTATTTTTTTATCTTTTTTTTTTTTGTCCACTCTGTATCCTCTCGCTCAGTCTTTCTTCTCTGCATCAGCTGCTTGTCAAATCGATTTTCACCTAGGTCGTCAAAATGACAACATCGGTGGGCAATATTAACGGCCAACATAGGACTGCTGCCGGATCCGAGGACGATGGAGTGGATCATATTGGCATCGATACCCCACGTTCGGGCATCGCTACACCGCAACCTGATCTCCAGGATAAGCGGCTTCCGAGTATCATGAGCTCTTTTGGACAGGTTCGTTATTTTTTCAACCTTTTTTCGTTTAGCACATCCTCTACGACTGGACTAGCTACGAATGCGTCCTCGAATACCACCGTTTCTGGCGACGAGAGGCCGCACCGTTCTGCTTCTGCTTCCCCTTCTTCCCAATATCCCGACAGCCCAAAAACATTGCCTTCAGAAGTGGCCGAGCTCTCAGAAGACAAGGTTCCCCCCATGTCGTTGGAGAAGGCTTCTGCTATGTCCGTGAAGCAGCTTCACTCACCATGCGACGGGCTCTCCCCTTACCCCACCCCTCCTACATCACAACGCGGGTCTCTGCAGTGTGGCGTTTTGGGCGACACCAGTGGTGACGGAGGCATCTGTGGGCATACTTCGGTTGCTGCACCTTCGCACAACCGCAACCAGAGTAGCTCCGATGCCGTCCAACGGCAGACTGCCGGCCCATCCAAAACCCTAGCATCTGTTGTCACACAGCCGTGTAGCGTGCTTGCCAGTTATTTTTCTTATAAACATCAACAAAGTTCTGCTTTTGTTTCGTCACCTCCAAGCCGGGAGGAGGGGAATGTTACGTCTTTGTGCAAAAAGCCAGCGAGCACTGCGCATCCCACGAAGCTAACGAGTGAGGGTAAAAAGAGCGGCCACTCTACGCCAACTCGATCTTTATCCACGGCGCACGCATCGCGAAGTGGTAGTCATGAAGATAAGGCCAACGGCACAAGCACCGGCACGAGCACGCCTTCGCTTCGGTCTGGGGAGCAGGTGGCAGCGCCCAAGGGCAAGCTCACGGTCAAAATCACTGAGGGCAGGGGGGTCAGAAAGTGCCGGGACCCCTACGTTGTGGCAGTTTGCCAACGAAGCGAGCTGATATCAGGCGGCCCGAGGACGTTCGAGGATGAAGATGAACTATCAGTGTCGACCCCGCTCGGCGGCGTTCCCATCTCACGTTCAGGTAGCGATATGGGTAGAACCCCCATGGCTATCCCCATGAGGAGCCGACAGAGCAGCAACACTAGTGTCACCGAGTACAATACCTTTAGGAACCGGACGAGGCGTACCTTTACGAGGCCAAAGTGGGATGCGGAGGCTGTTTTGTAAGCGGCTACTGGGAACCTTTAATGAGAGCAATGCATACTGACTGCTCACAGCGACGTCAACGACAAGGACATGCGTGTGGAAATCACCATTTGGGAGCATGGCGCGAATGGAGAGGAATTCTTGGGCTCCGTCGAGCTCGAGGCAAGCAAGGAAGCTCCACTGAGGGGCTGGTTTCCACTGGTTGGACATGCTGACACCGTGGCCGAGAACGCACCTACTGGGGAGATATATGTCGAGGCGCTGTACGAGGCGACAGGCCGCAAGCACTACGGCCCTGACGACTTCGAAATCCTCAAACTTATCGGCAAAGGAACGTTTGGCCAGGTCTACCAGGTCCGGAAAAGAGACACGAAGCGCATCTACGCCATGAAGGTTCTCTCAAAGAAGGTTATCGTACAAAAGAAAGAAGTGGCACACACTGTTGGGGAGAGAAATATTTTGGTTCGGACAGCAACGTCAAATTCGCCCTTTATCGTCAGTCTTAAGTTTTCATTCCAGACACCCTCAGACCTCTACCTTGTTACAGACTACATGTCTGGCGGTGAGCTCTTCTGGCATTTGCAAAAGGAGGGCCGCTTCGAGGAGAAGAGGGCCAAGTTCTACATTGCCGAGCTCATTCTCGCCATACAACATTTGCACAACAACGACATCGTATATCGGGATCTCAAGCCCGAAAACATCCTCCTCGACGCAACGGGCCACATTGCGCTGTGCGATTTCGGCTTATCAAAGGCAGATCTGGCGCAGAATGACACTACCAATACCTTCTGCGGCACAACCGAGTACCTTGCCCCTGAAGTGTTACTGGACGAGGCGGGCTACACGAAGATGGTAGACTTTTGGTCGCTGGGCGTTCTAGTCTTCGAGATGTGCTGCGGGTGGAGTCCGTTCTATGCCGAGGACACACAACAAATGTACAAGAACATTGCCTTCGGTAAGGTACGGTTCCCCAAAGACACCTTGTCTGTCGAGGGCCGAAACTTTGTCAAGGGTCTACTCAACCGAAACCCAAAGCACCGACTGGGGGCCACCAACGACGCCGAGGAGCTGAAGCAACACCCTTTCTTCCGGGATGTCGATTGGAACGCCCTGCAAAAGAGACAGATCACGCCACCATTCAAGCCCAAATTGAAGTCGGAGACAGACGTTTCCTACTTCGACCCTGAATTTACCAACGCGCTGGACACGAACGGTTCTCTCAACGAGCGCGCTGCGCAGTTGGCCAAGGGAGTAGGATACGGGAACTCGACACCCCTTTCACCATCTGTGCAAGCGAACTTCCAAGGCTTTACCTTCACGGGGGAGAGCACTTTGGAGGAGAACATGAGGGACCGGTACGGCAATGATGACGAGGACATGGACGACTTTGACCGAGCCAAGGAAGACCACGATTGGGACGATCTAGACGACATGAACCCTCGCAACGGCAACCGGATGAGCGGCATTGTCCGGTCGACGGGAAACGACGAGCACATGTTCAGTAATTCGCAGTTTGACATGTAGCACACCAGCACATGGAATAGCAAGTTTTCCAGAGGGTGTATTGGGCTTATTGAGCGGAAATACACCCAACCCGCCGGTTTGAATGTCCTTTGTCTATTGATTTATTCTGGTCCGTTTCACGATTCAACTGAAGCATGAGACGCTATGTTTTGTTTCTTTGTTTATCACAATACCCCCCATCGATCCCCACTACATCCGCGTACTTTGCATTCGTCACTGCCCATAACCCATCCATCCGAGAAAAAAAGAACCAAAAACACGAAATGGAATATCATCTTGCATTGGCAGATACGGGCGGTGTTTGCATCATGAATCCCCCTTTTCCTTTTGTTTTTTTTTTTTTTTTTTTTTTTTTTTTTTTTTTTTTTTTTTTTTTCACAACATGACACGTAACACATCAATCTGGAACGGCGATAGGAAGGCGTTCTAAGGTGGTTTATTTCTCTCTGTACTTTGTGGGATCTTGGTGTGGTTCTGCTTAACCACGGCTGGCTTGATACTTGATTGGCTTTTTGATGTACTCAAAGGAAAACGAAAACAAAATGGCATACTTTGATCCTTTTAATATTGCTGCTTCTTGGCCTGTTTATCTTTTGTAGCTGATTCAACACGACAAAAACTGCATATCGTGTATAATCATTTTGCCACTCACCATAGAGAGAACCATGACTGATCACTTTCTATTGCGTTTCTTTTTTTCTCTTTTTTTTTCCTTCTTCTGTCGTTTCTTTCTCATCCCAGCCTGTCGCGTCTCGTCTTTTTATTTTTCTTTTCGTCCATCCTTCTTTCAGTTCTTGTGTTGGAAACGTTTTTGTGAGAACAAGGTTCAAATGGCATAGCCGAGCATCAGCGGAGAAGCATTAGATTATTTTTTTACGTAATTATTCATGTATATGTTATTTCAAGTTACGTTTTTGAATATGGAACATGCTCGTTACGGTCTTGTCGAACCGAGTTATACTTATACGCCCTGGCGGCCTTCCAGAGTAGGGCCCTGCTTGGCAATGTCAAGTAGCTCGCATACTTTGTACGCCTTGAGTGGTGACTCAATGGATTTGGCATGAATGCTGTCTCCTAGAAGCCGAATAACTACCAAGGTTGGAAGACCGTCTTAGTAGATAAATGGAGCCTCGAGGTCTGGGTGGTAGGTAGCGTGCAAGGAGAAGCCGTACGATATTGGAACCAAGATGAAAGAAGATAATCACGCCCATTGTGAGATTTTGTGACTGAGACCACGCAACGACCCTATTATACAGCTGTATCTCCCCCTACACCTTCTGACCCCCACGCTCTCTTGTTTTTTCCAGTGAACTGTTCCACCTGTGAGGTCAGAAAAGATTGACCGACCCAGAGGTGTGCGCGCGTAACAGGCGGGACATCGACAGCACCGACTCGCTGCAGCTGCGTGCTTTCCACACAGGTCGCCAGTTTGACAAGTCCTTCTTTCGATGTTGTGACAAAGGATGGACAGCCCTTGCGCCAGGGATTATAAGCAGAGGAGGATGGATGATTTGGGGAGCCGTTTCATCGACCATCCACAACTGCCCTCCTCCCAATTTCCACTGTATTCGTAACATTCAAAAAAAAATAAGAGGATAGTAAGGAAATTAGAGAGGGAGAAAAAGTAAACAAAAAAGAACCCAGGTTTGATCAAGCGTTTCCTTTTATTTTCTTTTCTCCTTCTCTAGTGCTTGGCAGGGGCGACGTCCTCCTCGTCCTCGACAAGCCAGTCCTCGACGGCAGCGGTCTGTCCCTCGGCGACGGCCTCGTTACCCTCGACCTCGACGGCCATGGACTCGTACTCCTTGAGGCTGGCGGCCAGGTCGGTCTCCTCTGGCGACTTGGGGGCCTGGGGTAGGTTGAAGGTGGCGACCTGGCCCTGGGAGTCCGACTCCTTGATGGGAGTGGGCTTGTATGCCTTGAGCTCCTTGAGGTAGAGCTCCTGGACAAAGTCGGCTGTAGGAATTAAATACTTGGTTAGCTTTCATGCTTAGCTTTGGGGTTTAAGTTGTATTCGTGTGGCGGTCGCGTTTGCTTGGTGTAAAGTATTCGGTTGTATCATGGGCGGGGATGCAGGAGAGCTTCGGTGTGCCAATCCTTAAGCGGGAGAGCATTTCTCAAGTCGGTCGCTATCGTTTGGTTTGGTGCATTTGCCGCCCAAGAAGCGTCGGCATTCTGCTCCCAAAAACCATCAAGAACATAAAGCCCCGCTCGCCAAGCTCCAGTTCAAATCCGCGTCGTGTTGAACCATTGCGGTGTTTGATGATAGCTGCCGTTTGAATGTGTTTGTGCTAGGGTCGGGTAGGGAGAACCAAATGGGCAATTGGACGTGTCGCTTGAATGACGTTATCAAGCTCTTTTCAGAACGTACCTCTCCGCGAAACAGTCGGGGTCATGAAAGTACGGGCAACGGTAGGCTTAGCGAGCCTTGAGACGGTCGAGATGGCCTTGCGGCTCTGTTTTTGTCGTAGGGAAGTACTGCAGTTAGTTTGGTTGTTCTTTGGTTGTGATCATGGACGCTACTCTTTTTTTTTCCTCCTCCGGTTTCTTCCATCTTCGCACGTGTGCCACGCTGTCGACATTTAAAAAAAAAAGACCGAAACGTACCGAAACCCTGGACAATGAGCTGAGCATCTTGACAATTGAATATGTGGGTTGATCTGGGTGTAATTTGTTTCAATTGACGGATGGTGTCGGGCGTGGAATTAGGCGGGATTATCGTCGACGGCTAGAGAAGGATTGCGGTTTCGATTGCTTGTCGTCGGCTGGCCGGCCATGGGGATGTGAGAGGTTTTTCCACCCGGCTTCGCGAGTTGCTGGGGGCTCCACTTCAATTGATCCGAGCTCCGTGCGCAGGGGAGCCTGCAATTGAGCCTGGTCTGACGCAGTGCAGGGATGGGAGCTAAGCTGAGCTCTGTTGCGGTGACGGTTGGTCCGCCAAAGTCACGTGAACCCGTGGAGGGACCCATTCTCCTTTTTTTTTTCCGCCTGCACTTGCATCATGGCCGCATCCATGATGAGTTGGCGCGCCGCGCTACGACGACTTGATTCGATCATCAGCTTGACTCGAGATCGGATCATTGCCGGCATCAACTGATTTCGTCTACTCCAGGCTAAATTGGCATCTAATGCAACGTCAATCGCCTTTTGCTTCTTTTCCATGTTTGCCTCCCGAGAACTCGGTGCAACACGGCATTTATAATAAAACATGCCGGGTATATGTCTGAGCACTTGCGCATGGTCAACTCGACCAATGCTGGACCTGGCCCAAATCCGCAGTGAAAGTTCAAATCGTACCTAAGTTAAAGAGAAATATAAAAAACTTTAAGGTCAAATAGTTTTTATCTATCACATGGTCATGCTTGCATAGAGACATTGGTCCTGCCCACCATGGTCTCGCCATGGGAAAGAATGTCATTCCCAAGGAGATGCCCAATATCAGGATTGAGAATACTTATATGGCCAGGTACTTATTTCCTGCAAAGTACTATATATACATCCCCTATTAAGCAGCACACCGATGAACTCAGTTTCCCCCTCCTAAGAGCACATTTTCGTCCCTCGCCCTTAATTTGGAGGTCTTTTGCTTATGGCTTTTGTCTGTATTCCCTGTTCTCGACCCTTGTGTTGACTTCTTCCGAGAGTCGTCAACAGCAGTACATTGATGACTTTGGTAATCACTCTTGAGATATGTATTATCTTTATTATTGAAATGTCAAAGTCATCTAGCCTTTGTGAAGAAAAAAAATTCCCCTAAACGCCTTGCTCGAATACATATGAAAAAAGAACAGTACCCTATTTTACAAGTCTCTTTTGTTTTCAACTTCAACGCTGCCCCAATCAAGATGGGGAAACTGCCCGGTCACTGGGTTTGATGCGGTCGAATCGATGCGGTTTTAAAGAGCCACAGAAAACAGTGTTCAACGACGGTTCGCTGCAGTCGTCTCTGCCCAACCCATATCTGTGTAACCCCAAGCTCTGGCAGGGGCAAGGGGACGTAGACGCATTCTGCCGGGAGGGGGTTCAGATGGACCCACGACTGCACGAAAGTTGACAGCTTGAAGGCTCTGGGAATTCTCGACACGGAGCGGCCCGCACGACGCCTAGTCTTGCATGGTTGTCTCCATCTCCTCTTCTGTTAGTCCCCCAACAGAATCAGCATCGTCAGCAGCAGCAGCATCATCAGTGTTGGTGGCGGCGGCAGCGGTGCCATTCAGAGCCACAGGCTTTGCTTGCACGTCGGCCACACCACTCAGTACGGCCTGTCGGCGCTCGTGCCAGTTGATCTCGTTTTGGATGACCTGGTGCAGAAGCACCTCCTTCTCGAGCCAAGCGTTCTTATACGCCGTCTCGGCGGCCTCAATCTCGCGCTGCAGTTCCTGCTGCTCCTCCTCGGTCCACTTAAGCGTACAGCGTAGGAGATTGTGAAGCTTAGGGAGTGGCATCGCGAGCTCCTTGGGGGAGAAGCCCTGCTCCGAAGTCAGTTCGGTGAACTGGAAGCTGTTTTCAGAGCCAGGAGATGCGCCATCGCGGTCGAGAACCGAGTCTCTAGCACCTGCCGCATGCGACCTTGGCGTCTTGATCACGATCGTAAGCGGCTTGCCGGACTTGGTAGATGTGCCAGCAGCTGTTTGAGCTTGCATTGCCTTTGGTATTGGGTCAGAGGGCCGCAAGGCCTCGGTTTCGTGGACGGTCCTCATGTGTTTCGCCAGGGCATCCGATCGGGTAAAAGAGCGGTCGCATTCTGGTAGACAACAGCCGAGGGAAGGTTAGGTGACGGAGTCTTCAAGAAAGTCTGAAGCTGGCGCATAAAACTTACCGGGTAGGTAGCAGTAGAAGGGCTTCTCTCTTGTATGGCTTCTCATATGGGCCTTCAATGCGTAACCGCTCGCATGCAATTGGCGGTTCCTGCCGCAACCCTTCCACTCGCAAATATAATTGTTCTTCTGCTTGCCCTCGATGTGATCGCTGTGGATGTGCTCTACCAGCCGATCCATGTTGCCAAGATCACCTGCATCACAGTCTCCCCAGGCGCAAACTGACACCTGTTCGTGGAGATCATCGTCGGTATCGCCGTGGCGTAGGTGGTGCGGGTGGTGTGGGTGATGTGCTGGAGAACTGGGTATGTCACCAGAGGTATCGGAAGACACGGGAGATAGCCCTTCCAGTGCTGGATCGTTGTGGTCTGGACCGGCGACAGCTGAGGAAGCGGTCGATACATCTAGCTGGAGTTTCTGTCGTTTCGCGGGCGGCATAGGGTCTGGAGTGTCGTTGCCATCCTCATTGAACGCGTCGGATTCATCCATGGATGAAAGTGGAGAATCGGGTGGTGATGTCGCTTTTGCCATTGTTGAGTTGTTGGTAATGTGATGTGGTGAAGGTTGAGGTGATGGATGATCAAAGTTTTAATGGGCAATTTTGAGAGTCGAATGCCTCGATTTTTTTTGATTTTTTTTGATTTTTTTAAATTTCTTTGAAGAGTGGTGGTATGGTGTTGGATTTTGTTGCTGCTTGTCGCCGGCTGTGATAAGTTTTAATGAGTTTATCAGATGCATTCAGCTCGCGTCTACTTGGGATGCGATCGCTCACTGTCGGTAGCTGACATAATCAGTCGGTGTAACTCTAAGGCGTGACTACAAGTCGGATGTTTTCCAGGTACATGCATTTTACGGCCACATAGCAAGGTCTATTCATGCGAATTGCTTTTCCCTATGGAACAGACCAATCATACGGCATACGAAAACATAATATTTATGTTTCGTATGCTGAATTCACTGATACAGACAAAGCAAAATATTATAGAGTAGTGAAGTCTCCTGGTATTGAAGCTGTCATCTAGTCTACTACTCTCCCTGATTCCGACTTGGCCGTCTGAGAACCCTAACCCTTAGAAACCCCTGGAATGAACCCTCGTTGCTTCGCTTGCCCCTTGCAGCCCAAAGAGCCCCTCCCCCGCTATCCTAGCAACGAGCATTCTACAAATAAACGTTTTCGCGATTGTTTACTCTCTGCCGCTACCCGTCTGCATACAAACTCTGTTCAGTTATCTTGGCATAGCTATACTCTTCAATTTGTCGCTATTCAGCTACAATTCTATAAGCAACTCTCTTCTGTACCTTTAATCACAAAAAAGAAAAAAGAAAACAAAACGTCAGGATGGTGAACCCCGACAAGGTCTTCACCCTTGAGGGGAAGGCCCTGAAGCTGGACACTGCCGAGGACCTTGATGCCCACATCGCCGCCCTCAAGGCTATGGATGACGTCGAGGAGGTCAGAATCCTGGGAAACACTCTGGGCATTGGTGCATGCAAGCGTTTGGGTGAAGTTCTCTCCACCAAGAAGAACCTGCAGGTAGGTCGGCTCGAACATGCCCATGTACCTTGGTTATTATGCATCGACCATCGACTAATTGCGGCCCGGTACCATAATACTTCAGGTTGCCAACCTTGCCGACATCTTTACGGGCCGCCTACTCAACGAGATCCCCGAAGCGCTCACTCACCTTCTCACACAAATCACAAACCTTCCCAACCTCAACACGGTCAATCTGAACGACAATGCTTTCGGCATCAACACCTACAAGCCCGTTGCCGACTTTCTCTCCTCCCACGTTCCCCTCCAGCACCTTTACCTGAACAACAACGGTCTCGGGCCTGAAGCAGGCATGTACATCGCCGATGCACTTTCAGAGCTTTACGACAAGAAGGAGCAGGCCCGCAAGGAGGGTCGCACCGACGTCCCCGACCTCGAGACGGTCATATGTGGCCGTAACCGACTGGAGAACGGCAGCATGAAGGCCTGGGCAAAGGCTTTCAGCAAGCACGACAAGCTCAAGGAGGTCAAGATGGTGCAGAATGGCATCAGGCAGGAGGGTATCACGCACCTGCTGACAGAGGGCCTGAGCAACACTCTGGCAATCCAGGTGTTGGATCTGCAGGACAACACCTTCACCATCACAGGAGCAACAGCGCTGGCCAAGATTGCGCCGACATGGACGGACCTGCGCGAGCTTGGCGTCAGCGATTCGTACCTTGGCGCCAAGGGCGGGCGGCTGCTCAGCCGGGCACTGGCCAAGGGGAAGAATGACAAGCTTGAGACGTTGAGAATGCAGTACAACGACCTGAACGCGCGCACGCTTAAGAGCTTTGCCGAAACTGTCAAGGGTGGGCTACCAGCACTCAAGAAGATCGAGATTAACGGCAACAAGCTCTCCGAGGATGATGTCAGTATCGCAGCGCTGCAGGAGCTTCTGGAGGCACGCAAGGAGGAGCTTGGTGGTGATGTGTTGATCGAGGAGGAATGGGGTGTGGACTCACTCAGTGACCTTGAGGATGATTCGGACGAGGAGGAGGAAGAGGAGTCTGAAGAGGAGGCAGAGACGGAGGAGGAGATTAAGAAGACTCTGGACCAGGACGAGAAGGAGGCCAAGGAGCCTGCTACTATCAAGGACGTTGCCAGCAAGGATGTGGAGGAGATTACGCAGAAGCTTCGCCAGACGGGCATCTGAGATTGAGTGGCTAGGAATGAAAAGATGACTAATGAGGGACGATATGGGAATGAACGAGTTGGGAGGATCCATTGAGGGATCATTTCTGGCTGACTTTTTTTTGCATGCTTCCATACACATCAAAATTTATACCCAATCCTGCTTGGAAGACACAGCAAAGGCTGCCTGGATGCCGAGGCTTCTTGGGGCTATTTGGAGTGAAGCCATGAGAGTGGAGGAGAAGGCTATTTTCTTGAAGTATGGACTATCCTTTCTCTGTGGAAATACCTAGATGACTTTGATCTTATGTTGGTGTCGTTGTTGTTGTTGTTGTTCTTTTTTGCGCAATGTGGATATTATCGATGCCAAATTGCAACAATATGTTGTGCAGATTCTACGAAGTACTGACGAATGGGCGATTTCTGCATGGGCGCAGCGTGGTTTACAGGGGCCGGCCCTCTCCACCATCTATCTGCATGTAATTTAGCGAATGATACATTGTCCTTACTAGTGACGAAAGCTGTGGGGTGTCTTTTTTTTTTTCCCCCATGGCGGGCGACATGGACGTTTTCTCGAAATTTTGCCAACAAATCTATCTTGTCTCCAAGGTCCTATTTATCCTCCCTTTTCTGCAGCCGTCCCTATAAAAAATTCAGCCCTGGCTCGAGTGATGTTTCTGGGATATGCACCAAGGGGGGCGAGCGCATACCAGTTTCTAAACTTTGGGGTCTTAGACTTGGCCACAGCCAGTCGCTGGCATTGAATGTTTCTTGAACAGCATCAACCAAGAATGTCCTCAACTCGACGCGTGCCATTGCTCACAGGACATCATTATTGGCCGATGGAGTTGACTAAATCAGCTTTACGCGCTGTCGTCTGCAATTCTAACTGACTCTTTCAGTCACTAGAATCATGGCCAAATATCTGCAGTGTTGGGAAAAAAGAGAAAAAGAAAAAAAAAGAAAAAAAAAAAAGGATCTTAACAGGATATCCAAGTACCTACTTACCTAATTGGGCAGGCAAGCCACTGGTCGACTCTCTTGGCCGCGTTCACAATATCATCCAAATAAGACGGCAAGGCGTAACAACCATAGCACGAACATTATATGCAGTTTTGCAGAAAGCGTCCCTCTTTCATGGCGTTGTACATATAAACTGGAACCGACTTCATGAGCCTGCCTGTACCTCTGAGTCTATATTCTCATATAGCATTCATTTGTTACCCAACACTGTCGTCTCGGACTCCGCATACTCAAGCCAGCCAAGATAGATGGATTTCTGCCACATTACTCGGGCGTGCCGCAAAGCATGCAAGTCAAAGTCTGGTCTGGAGGATGTCGCGGTGCCTGTTGTCTTTGCCACAGAAAACAAATGTCTCGGTACTCTGCCACACTCTTTTAGCTTGGTTCATATTTCAACGAGGCTGCCGGTGAACCCCTTAGCACAACATTCCTCCATATGGCATGTTTCCCCCCAATCCCGACTCTGGCCTTTCATTCCTTGCCGATTCGAGGTCGTTCGAGGCTACTGGTATTGACTTGACGATATTCTCTCTCTCTCTCTCTCACTCACTCTCGCGCGGTTGGCTATTGAATATAAATGAGACATGCGATACATGACTTTTATATATAAGAAATACAAGTCTCTTTACTAACAGTCTGATTATGCAACCCCTTGACACGCACGAGTCTGTGAATCTTCCATCCTCTTTCGTTTACTTTATTACAGTCATAAGCAACTGAACGGCTGCCAATCCCCCACAGTAGTTTCTTGTTTTCTCCCCCTCCAACTTGGTACCAACTTATCACAATGTTGCACAGGCTCTTTCTGCTCACTCCCTTATTCCTAACAGGGTCGGTTTCGGCCGCTCCGGTGCCAGATGCAGTCTACTCAGCCCTTGCTAAGCGGGACATAATCTGCTTTGACGCCCCAACCAGAACCGTGACGGTCACAGTGAATAGCAACGGGCAGTCACAGACCACACAAGCTCCCGTCCAGCCCGTAACCCAGATAGCCTCTATTATCATCCCCTCTGGCACAGCTCCTGCCTCTCAAACCCCGGGGAGTACCAGCACTCAGTCTTCTCAGGCAGCCATTGCCACTCCCACTCGGACTTCAGGGGCTAGTAACCCCTCACCTTCGGCTGCTAGCGGTTCAGGATACAGAAGTGTGTTGTACTTTACCAACTGGTATGTATCTGCATGCTACGGTTCGCTGATTGACCCAAGCTGGGAAATTCTGCTAACCAAGGCTGTTCTTCAGGGGTATATACGGCGCCAACTACCAGCCTCAAGACTTGCCCGTCGATACGGTCACCCACATTCTCTACTCTTTTGCTGATATTGCAGCAGATGGTGAAGTGTAAGCCTCCTAACAATTTGCACTTCTATCAATACGCCTACTTTGGTTGGCTGACCTCAGTGCATAGGAAATCTTCCGACACATATTCTGATCTCGAGAAGCACTACTCGACCGACTCTTGGAACGACGCCGGACGCAACGCCTATGGCTGCGTGAAGCAGCTCTACCTCCTCAAGAAGAAGAACCGCCACCTCAAAGTACTCCTCTCTATCGGTGGCTGGACTTATTCACCCAAGTTTGCCCCCATTGCCGCTACGCCGGAAGGCCGCAACCGCTTCGCCACAAGTGCGGTCAAACTTCTCGCCGACTGGGGTCTTGACGGCCTCGATGTCGACTGGGAATACCCCACCAATCAGCAAGAGGCCAATAACTACGTCCTTCTCCTCAAAGCATGCCGTGAAGCCCTGGATGCTTACTCCGTCAAAAATGCCCAAGGATACAAGTTTCTCCTCACCGTTGCCACTCCCGCTGGCCCTGTAAACTACGGCAAGATGAACCTCGAGGGTATGGACAAGTTTGTCGACTTTTGGAACCTGATGGCGTACGACTACGCCGGGTCCTGGGATACCACCACGGGACACCAGTCCAACATCTACATCAACGACCAGAACAAGGTGGCCACCAAATTCAGCACCGAAAAGGCAGTCCAGGACTACTTTTCCCGCGGCATCAACGCGACCAAGATCACGCTCGGGCTCCCGCTCTACGGCCGCTCGTTTGCGTCCACCGACGGCCTGGGTAAATCCTTCAGCGGCGTGGGCGACGGCTCCATCGAGCGCGGCGTCTGGCTGTACAAGGACTTGCCCCGCCCGGGCGCGAAGGTGGTCTACGACGACGTGGCGAGGGCCAGCTACAGCTACGACGCCACGAAGAGGGAGTTGGTCACCTACGACACGGTCGACTCGGCCGGGGAGAAGACGCGGTACCTCAAGCAGAAGGGCCTCGGCGGCGCCGTCTTTTGGGAGGCGAGCGGTGACCGCAAGGGCGACCAGAGCTTGGTTGGTTCGGTTGCGAGGGTAATGGGCTTGGGCGCCCTGGATTACTCGACCAACTTGCTGACGTACCCGGTCAGCCAGTATGATAACATCCGGAATGGGATGCCGGGAGTTTGAGTTTAGGTGGGCAATGGTAGTTTCTTGTTGTTTTGGGGTCTTCGGCTTTGACTGGTCTTTGTGTTTGCTTCGTGCCACTTTCTTTTTTTTTTCTATCTTTTTTTTCTATCTTTTTTTCTATCTTTTTTTTCTTCTTCGCATTTCCTCTGGGCTTCGAATCATACCACCGGTGTATATACCCACATATTTTGCTCAAATATTCTTGCTGCGGTGCGTTTTACTTTTGCTTTCATTTCTCATTTGCAGCAAACCCAATAAAGAACAGAACTAGAATAGAACGTCTACTTTATGACGCAATGGCTAGCTGAAAGACCTCAATATCGACTATGCCAGAAACTCGTAACTGGGCCTTCATACTGCTATTTGAGAACACACACTGCCCGGCACAATCTCGGTCAAGTGCGCAAGAAAAGCAATTCAACAAATGAAAAGAATAAATATATGTTATCAAAAGGAAACCTAAGCCGACAACAAAAGAACACTCAACACTCCTCCTCCTCCCGACTCCTCCTCCCCATCCTCACAACGTTTCCATAAAGACCTCCTGACAATCCAGCCACGCTGGCGGCAAGGACGGCGACTCCGTAGTAGGCAGGCCTGAATAGACCCCTCTCCAGCATGACGAGGTTGGAAAAGTAACGGGCTGCACCGTAGACAATGCTACCGGAGCCGAGACCGAGCAGTGGTCCCACCATGACCCTGGTCTGGTCTCTATCCTGCTGGCTCTGAGCTCCTTGCTGCTTGGAAGATGATGATGATGACGATGCTGTTGACGTCGCTGCTGGTGACGATTGGGGGTGTAGTAGCTCTGACAGGTCAAGCTGAGAGAAGCGTTCGATGGCGATGCCGAGGGCCACGAAGCCCAGCCCCGTCCGGATCCAGGCTAAAAAGGTCCGCTCCGATGCTAGGTGGTCGCGAGCAACGGAGCCTGTGTTTGGGTAGGTTGGTGACCGGAGGCGGGCGAGGGTTCGGGTTAGGGGGGATGCCATTTTTTTTCTCTCTCTCTTCTTTTCAGGAGGGCTGGTGCTGAGGTTATTTGGCTGTAGAGAGGAACTCCAATTTCCAGTCCGAACTTTAAAATTTCTTGAACTGGCAGAAGTAAATTGAGAACAGATTCTCGAGTACTTTATATTCTTAATTCATATAATTCGAATCATATACGTAGTATACATTCCACTTTCCCCAGATTTAAAGATCGCCGTCTCCTGTCGAAGCAGTTCTGCTTTCTAAAGAGAATAGCGGACTGGGTCCACCCCTAACCCTTCGATCAACATGGTCCTTCCCTACTGCGGACCGTACTAAGTGGCAAGCGGCCGGCCCTGGTTTCAATTCCGCGTTTTCATTGGCTCAATTCATATCTTAGTGACAAGGGTCTTTCAACGATGCTGAGAACTGGCCTTGCTGGCCTTAAAGCATGTGTGGGTGGGACTCGGTCCCCAGCGCGCCCCGAATTGGAGAAAGCAGCATCGCGAAGCTGTCCTCTTGATGCGCCTATTTCCACTCCTTTAGTTGCCCAGTGTGGACCCTCGTGAATGTTCAATCTCCTTCCTTTGACAAGTTATTCCTGCACATCTCTTTAGTCCTGTGCTTCAAATACCTTCCAGAATCGAGCTGGGTTCTCGAGCCTTTCTAGGGATAATTCAAGGAAATATTGGATCATCTTCATCCAAAGCAGAAAGTCACCCAAAGGAATCCTCTCACGTCTTGCGCATTGCGCCTGAGCGCCGAGGAACAAGCCAACTAACGCAATGGCACCAAAGTCGAGATTCACCAGGCTTGATGCCTTCACAAAGACGGTCGAAGATGCCCGCATCAGGACAACTTCGGGTGGAATCATCACCATCGTCTCAATGATTGTGGTCCTGTATCTGGCCTGGGGAGAATGGCAAGACTACCGCAGGATAGACATACACCCGGAGCTGATTGTTGACAAGAGCAGAGGTTCGTGTGCCCCTTTGAAAAAAAAAAAAAAAATGAAAAAAAAAAAAAAATGAAACCACAGACATTGCCAGCTACTATTAGCTAACATTCACAACTCTTCCAACTCCCCAGGTGACCGCATGGAAATCCACCTCAACATAACTTTCCCCCGCGTGCCCTGCGAGCTCCTGACCCTTGATGTCATGGACGTCTCGGGCGAGCAACAACACGGCGTGCAGCACGGTGTCGTCAAGATCCGCCTCCGACCCCAGTCCGAAGGCGGCGGTGTCATCGACGCCAAGACCCTGGCCCTCCACGCCGACGACGAGGCTGCTACGCATCTGGACCCCAACTACTGCGGCGGCTGCTACGGTGCCCCGGCCCCGGCCAACGCTAAGAAGGCCGGCTGCTGTAACACGTGTGACGAGGTGCGCGAGGCGTATGCCCAGGCATCGTGGGCCTTTGGCCGGGGCGAGAACGTCGAGCAGTGCACGCGCGAGCACTACGCCGAGCGCCTGGACGAGCAGCGCCACGAGGGCTGCCAGATCGCCGGCAGCCTGCGCGTCAACAAGGTCGTCGGCAACTTCCACCTCGCCCCCGGTCGCAGCTTCAGCAATGGCAACATGCACGTCCACGACCTCAAGAACTACTGGGACACTCCCGTCGATGGCGGCCACTCGTTCAGTCACACCATCCACTCGCTGCGTTTCGGTCCCCAGCTGCCGCAAGCCGCCATCGAAAAGCTCGGCAACAAGGACATGCCCTGGGCTAACCACCACATCAACCCGCTCGACGGTATTGTACAGACCACCACGGACCCCAACTTCAACTACATGTACTTTGTCAAAATCGTTCCCACCTCGTACCTGCCGCTTGGCTGGGAGAAGAGGTCCCACCTGGCCACCATGCAGGACCACGGTGTTGGTACCTACGGCTACTCGGGCGATGGCAGCGTCGAGACGCACCAGTACTCGGTCACTAGCCACAAGAGGAGTCTGGCGGGTGGTGATGACGCCGAAGATGGCCACAAGGAGCGTCTGCACTCCAGGGGTGGCATTCCGGGTGTATTCTTCTCATATGTATGTCCTCTAGCCCTCCTCCCCTTTTCCTCCTTCTTAACCAGGCAGCTGCATTGTTGCTAGTGTGTCCGCATTGCTGACCAGTTTTCTACCCTTAGGATATCTCGCCGATGAAGGTCATTAACCGCGAAGTCCGCACAAAGACCTTTGCGGGCTTCTTGACCGGTCTGTGTGCCATTCTCGGTGGTACCTTGACAGTCGCAGCCGCCATTGATCGTATGACGTTCGAGGGTGTCACAAGGATCAAGAAGATGCAGTCCAAGAACTTGTAGAAAATCTACGAGACCGAAAAACTTCTCGTGTGTGATAAAAGGAGAGAGAAGGATTGAAATGCCTGAGGAAGATAAAGCTATCATATCACGAGTTGGGTTTGCATTTTGGAGGTTTCATCGTGACTTGCTTTTCCCCCACTCCTGTGCTTCCAATCTTTCTGTTGCATGGTTTTAGGCGTTATATCTGTTTGTTTTATGGTTATTTTCTTTCACCTATTGATTTTCGTGTTTGCTTGATTTGCTGCGTTTGGTTATCTAAGAGGCTGTGAAAACTATCGCGGCATATACTTTATACTAGACCATGTATACATTCAGATCGTCAGAAGAGAAAACTCTTTATCCTAAAAGTATCAGCAGAGTTTCATTGTTTGGCTAGTGAGATGTGGCAAATATGTGTACAACCCTCTGGTCATCCTTGATTAAGCCGAAATGGGGCCATGGTCGTAGCCCATGGAGGTGCTGACAGGACTAGAACTGCTCAGTCATCCTCAACGGCGCAGACTAGACCAGTAGTAAACATGGTGTCACAGTACCTATTGCTTCGAAATCTGGTGTAGATACAAACAGACCCAGTTATCTACGAGCGATGCAATGAGGAAACACAATCATGTCCCACGATTGCATTCGCTTACGTGGACAAAGGGGGAAATTCCACTCGGGGAGGTCGATGTGTATTCTCCAGTCTGACCATTGTCAAAGCCATGATGGGAGCACTCACTTATAACAAATGCAGAGGCTTGTGCCAACCCAACCTAACCCACAACCCCTTTCGGGCCAGCCGGCATTAAGCGATAGAAAACAGGAGCCTTATCGTGTATCTCTCGACGGCACTCTCATCAACCATGGCGCTCATACAGCAGCAATGCCACTAGTGCAGCAGTGCCGACACGTAGGACCCTGTGTTTCTAACAACGAACCCGCTCATTTCCGGGCCCGATATACCTCCATTTGAACCTTGGACCTCGAAACAAAAAGCGGATTTTAATCACCCTGCTTCGGCGCAGATGGGAAGGCTCAGACCCTTTGAATCGCGCCGATGCTGCAATCAAAGATTCTAGAACATCCTCGGATTGTTTGCACGCTTCGGTACGTGGGCAAAGTACATAGTAATGTACCTTATCTGTAGGGCGTTGTTGTGGTTGCACGTGCGCCGACCATAGCCATGGACAAAACAACGGCCCTGTGATCGACAGGGCCGTTTGGGGGTTTTTGCAGACATAGCAAGTAGAGTCTGATCACTAGGTCTAGGTCTAGACTAGTGTCAATTCCTAGGGTTTTTACGACCGAGGCCAACTTTGAGAATTTCCCATGTCCAGTTTATCGGGTACTACTGTAGTGCATCTTTGAGTTATGTACCTACCTTAGGTATAGTAACTGTCTTTTGAACAAGATCTTTGATGTTGGTTGGTGGTCATTGATTGGATGACAGTGTGCGAGTGAAAGAGGATCATCCCAAGAATTCACATGTATGATGCACATGTACATTAGACATGTACATAAGAGGGGGAGCAATACTCAGAGTGCAGTAAGCGCATGGAAGGATTCGGAAATGACGTGAATGGGGGTTTTTTTTTCTGTGCTTTTTCTTTTCCCTCTCCAGTTGTCGTTGTC
Organism: Pyricularia grisea; assembly: GCF_004355905.1. Taxonomy (NCBI): domain Eukaryota; kingdom Fungi; phylum Ascomycota; class Sordariomycetes; order Magnaporthales; family Pyriculariaceae; genus Pyricularia; species Pyricularia grisea. The sequence continues at coordinate 5,788,731 of NW_022156717.1, forward strand.
TTTCCTGCACGCGACTGTCGAGTACACAGCGACTGGTCCTGCGGTACAGCTTTACAGTAAAACAACTAGCAATAGACTAGTTCTAGCGGGTAGCCTTTAACTTACAAGCCTATTGCTAAAAACGCCTTATTTCTTGAATTAGTCTAGATCTAATACCTTTCAATCGCCCACAAGGCACAATATGTAAAGTGCATGCACGCTCACAAAAGCTCTTCGACGCTGGTGCAGCTGCCTTGTTTTCCTAAAGCGGCGGGGCAGCCAAGCGGCATATACGAGTTGTCCTGTCGAGGCTACAAGTCTGCTACAAGTCAGATGAGTGTCATCTGTGCTGCCAAGAAAGTCAAGTAGTCGTTTGACAAAGGTCCGTGTCCACCCACCAGCAAACTTGCATGCATGCTGTTTGACGAAATGGGATGACTGATGACTACCACTTGATTGATCGATGGGACATCCTCTCTCCATGATCAACGCTTTGATGGGGTTCTTTTTTGTAGCAGCGAAATAGTCTGGAAGCGAAAGAACCGCAAGAAAGTCGTCGATCCGTGGTAACCAAGTAGGGTCCAGGAGTCAAAAGTCTCAAAATAGTGGGGGCGGAATCCGGTTCTGGTACATGTCGGATACACAAACCAAGGTTGCAACTGGGGCAAGGGGCCGCCGTTTGGTAGCGTGTGCTGATTTGGTGATGGGACCCGGATGCGCCCATCTATTGGACCACGGAAATGAGAGCTGGAGAAGATGCAATAAACTGCGAACGTGACCCCTTCTGTTCTAATTGGTATTAATAAGTTACGAAGTAATAAAAAAGGTATGGGGGGGCCCGAAGAAAAATTTCTTCTTTCTGTTGTTGTTGCTTTTCACCCCCGTTATTATCGGTGAACGGTTTTCCTGGTTCGGTCCGAACTTTGTAGGTGTCAGTTGACATTCGGAGGATTTTCAGACCTAATAACCACAGCGACCTCAAGGTGAACAATGAAGAAAAATACAGTTCTGCTTTTATGAGTCGACAAGAGCCTTTGACCTCCACTCCACTGTGACCTGATCGTTTTTTGTTCGCCGTTGTCGCTTGCTGCTGGGTCAAATTTGGGCTGTCCAAGGCAATTCTGGTTCCTTTTTTTTTTTTTTTTTTTTTTGGCCCGGCCTTGAAAGTAACGACTCGGTACCTGAGTGGATCTAAAATTAAACCCCAGTCAAACCAGGCTGCTCGTCCCTTCAGCGCTAGCCGTATAGAGTCTAGTTTACGACGCAGGGGCATGGTCTCTCCGTCCCCTCTTGCTGGGGTTCGGGTTCCAGGTCGTTGTTCCCCAAAATTTATCGTTACAATATTGCTTCCAATCTCGACAAGACAGACGGTTGCGTGCAATAATCAATCACATTGCCCAATGCCGAGCTCTCCCCTTTCCCACCTTGTTATGTCGTGAGACCCCTTTTGAGCTTAAGTTTCTTTCTTTTTTTTTTTTCTCCCATCTTTTTGTTGTTTGGTATTTCGTGTCTGCTACCTAAAACTCAAGAGCTAGCATCCTCAGCAGGTCTTGCTCAGTCATTCATTTTGCTTCGTCGCATGTGCTTGCTTGCTTTGCTCTTGTCCAATTTTAGTATCTTTTCTGTGGTCTCCATCGAAATCCGCCTCTTTATCGTTTGCGCCTTGACTCCGGCTTGATCGACCGACAAAACACGAATCGTTGATGCGCATCGCCCCTCGCGTTTGGCCTCTATCTGTCAATCACCAAAACGCACACGACAAGAAACGCCGCTGTGCTGTGCTCTGCCCCATAGTCATATGTTGCAAACAAAGAGCATAGCCGCTATGGTTTTGTTAGATTGATTGAATTTCGAATCCAGCAGCCTTTTCCCCTGCTTGCAGCGTCCCTGCATCCTGCATGGCCGAGAATCCTTCTGCGACGACTTTCTCACGCTACACCTACTGTACCTGTTCTGCCGCCGCCCGCCCATAGTTTGACAACCATCTCGTCATTTATGCGCTCCTACTACTGCTCCCCGCACACCCTAGCCTTAGCCGCCACCGGGCCCCAACGCTGCACCCACTCGAATCAACTTTCGGCTACCAGAAACTGCAGCAACAAAATACCTAGCATCTAGCAGAGAAGCAAGGAAAAGCCGTTGCAGGGTGGACAGCTTTAAAAAATAAAATTAAATTAAAAAATTCTAAACACAAAAAACAACACATTCGCACAGTGGCTTTAACAGGCTACAACAAAACGTGCAGCAAGACCTGCCGGTACGCCACTTCAATTTGGTGTCGCCTCCGAAGTAACCAGATCGAAACAACCCACGGTACTGCGACCGGGGAGCGAGAAGAAAAAAAAAACCAACATCACTAATCATTCCAGTCAACACCGAAACGACCGACTAAATAGACCTACGAGAAAACAACACCATCGACGCCGCGAACATTCCAGTCTGCCTACTGCAAGGAAATCAACACAACCAGAAACTACGTCACGCTCACACGCACGACCGAAAACAACAGACGAACGAGGCAACCCGTGCGTCAATTATCAAAGACTCACGAAGGAAAACGCGGCTACGTCCATCACGGCCGCTCCTCTCACCCATCATTTTATGGTTTTGAGTCGCAGCGGTCAACATGGCAGCTCCACGACCAAACTTCATTGACCTGCGGTCGCAGTCGCAGGTCTCCATTCCCCGACCGCTCAAGTCCCCCCGAGTTCACGTCGCCGGCGAAGCACCCCCAGAACTATCTCCACTCGATGCATTTGCGCTACACAGTCGGATGCTCGCAAAGCAACTAGAGCAAAGTGCAAAAGCAGACAAAAGGATCAGCAGGTTACCACCGCTGACCACCGAGAGTCCTCTCGTCGTGCAGGCCAGGTCGGAGTACTTTCGATCCATGTCCCAGGATTCCAATTCAGACTATGGCGATTCACCTGAACATCCACCACTGCAGCCCCCGGCTGGGTTTGGAAACCATGCAGAGATAGAAGAGCACTTGGACCGACCTATGTCGATGCACCCACGTATGAGCCGCATCCCGCCGACACCCGATGAGCCAATGCCCATGCCTGGCAACGCCAACCAATTGCGCGGAAGATTACCAGAGACGGTCGAGGAGGATGAAGGCTTCTTCGGGGCCAGGAGAGAACGTTCGCCGTCGCCAATGGGCAGCGTCCGTAGTCAAACCAAGACGCCAGAGCCCGTGTCTCCGCTCAGGGAACCCGAACACAAGAAATCGCCATCTCAGGCTTCCTCAATGCGCCGCTTTTCTTTCTCCCAATCCCCGGAGAAGCTCAGGCAAACAGTCTCAAATGATATCCATGGACTTGCGCCACCGCGTGCTCTATTTCCTCAACGGTCACCGAGTATAATATCGGCTTCATCTGAGGTGGCAGACGATGATAGACTCAGTGCATCGTCTGCTGTATCGCCAATGCACTCGCATGCGCTACGCAAATATTCCACCAGTAGCGGGGGCCTCGCCTCGCCATCTTTCGGCTCATTCCATAGAACACCCTCGATAGCTTCGGATATGTCTGCCCCTCTACCGAGACCGTCGTTCAACTTCTCCAGGCCTCTCAGTAGAGCTGGGACGCCGAGTTTCGAACCGCCAGTCCGCCAGCAGTCATCCGACAGTCATGGATCGTTTGTGTTTACTGACGACACTGCGCATACTCCAGTAAGCCTTCACAGCGAAGGTTTCCCCGACTCTAACACTGAAGGCCCTGGGGCGCCATCATATATCTACTCCAAATATTCACTTCCTAGGGGAAAGATGCTACAGAGGTCTACACCTTTCGAACCCCAGCCGCAAGAGAGCATGCTTGCTATCGGTCACGCACCTCCATCACCACCGACCCGACCATCAAGTTCCTCGAGTGGCATGCCCCGACAGTCATTAGAACGAAGTAAACTTAGCGCTGAAGTCCTCCGGCCGACGATGCAACCCTCTCCCAACTCCAGCCGGCCATCGACGGATGGCGGCCGGTCATCAGAAGACGGTCCTCGTGGTCGAACGCTTGCAGTTAAGCAGACCGCAGCCTCGATAGCAACGAGTGACTCGGCTAGCACGGTCAAGCCGGCAAGGTCGCTCCACTCCCTGGCATCGGCGGCCGACATCCCTGCGGAGGAGCACGTGACCAAGGCCATAGAGTTGCATCAGGAAGGCAAGCTAAACGAGTCGACGTACCACCTTCGGCATGCAGCGCGTCAGGGGCACCCAACGGGGATGTTACTGTTTGCACTGGCTTGCAGGCATGGCTGGGGAATGCGGGCCAATCCCAAGGAAGGTGTCGAGTGGCTTCGCAAGGCGGCCGAGTGTGCCGGATTGGAGGTGGCTGACGACGAGGGCCAGGTTCAGGAAGGGAAAAGGGTCGACTTCCTAGAGAACAAGACCAGAAAGGCACAGTTTGCTCTCAGCATATACGAACTGGGCGTAAGCCACATGAATGGCTGGGGCATTGACCAGGATAAGGCACTTGCGTTGAGGTGTTTCGAGATTGCTGGCAGTAAGTCTTCCCGTTAGGGTGGCATCGGAGCCACTTGCTTCTTTCAAGTGTTTAGAACTAGAGACTGACAGAATGCATCACAAATAGCATGGGGAGATGTCGACGCGCTCGCCGAGGCAGGATTCTGCTATGCACAGGGAATTGGGTGCAAAAAGAACCTGAAGAAGAGCGCAAAGTTTTATCGCATGGCCGAGGCAAAGGGCATGAACATGGTCGGCAACAGTTGGATTCACAAGTCAAAGTACGACGATGACAGCAGCACGGAAGCGACTTCGCCAAAATCGACAAAATCAGCAAAATCAGATAAGAAGGCCCGGTCAAAGTCCAGGACACGCACGGGGCTTTTTGGCAAGAGGCATAAAGCGCAGCCGGCAGAATAAACAGCGACCCACGCCAACCAAAACCATTCTGCTTTCTTCGATGTGGCTCACGATGAAGTCACAGAAACCTGCACATAGTAATGATGGAGAAAAGCAGAACGGTGACTAGAAAGAAGGCATCCGGCCAGCAAGGAAACAGTATATATTTTGATTGCTGTTGTCGGAGCCCTCTTGTTACGATATGATGACACAAGCAAAAAATTCGATTCTTTTCAAAAGCTAGCCATATTTATATTTTTATTTGTCTTCATACCCCGGGATTGCGAGTCTATTTTCTCTTGGTTCGTCTTGAGTTTCATGACGTCTTGGCTTTCGAAAGTTGTTTGTTTGAAGGATCGTAATTGGGACATGAATGTTTGGAATGCAAGAGTGGAAAATGTATATGTTTCTGTATTCCAACCTGGGGATGCCATCGTCAAGACGGTAGCATCGATTTTCCTATGAAATCAAAAGACGATGCATGAAGATAGGGCTTACCAAGTGAATGATTTTACCTTTTTGGTTCTTGACTGGCTTGTAATCTCGGGGATGCGCGAACCTGTTTTGACGCCATGCTTTGTTCTTTCTTGTTCTTTGAATTGTCTCGTATGTAACGAACGCACAACGAAGCATAATTCAAAGGAAGCAATTACCTAGGTAGGTACCTAATATGTATGTGACAACACCTTTACTAATTTTATGTTCTACGGTAAACTTAGTTTCCATGCAAGGTACCTCGCGTCACAGTATGTTGGTGAGTTGAGCGGGGCGGACATGCGAGGGCGCTTTTAGCCCTCGCGTGTAGCTTGCCGGTATGTTGCCGCGCCTCAACGGTCTTTACCATCTGCAGCTTAGGCAAGTTTACGAGATGAAAGAAACCATTTGACATGGTCGAAGTCGTTTGACCAAGTTTCTGGGGGGGGGGGGGGGGGGGGAGGGAACAGATTGCCAAGATTGCTTTCTGCACATTGGCTCTCTCAAAAGGATCTTCGGGGACTCGACCGAATGGAGCAGGTGTGCTTACCTGCGCTAAACCAAGACTGGTCTAAGCTTTTATGACGATCCAAAGTGAGCAAGCAGCAGCGCCGCAGTTTGTTCACGCCTTGCCGCAATATTTTTTTCATTAAAGCCCGCTCCATGTAACATAAATAGAAAACAATCCACTCGGTCCTCAGTGATTGGACCGATTTGGGGTTCTTCTTTTCTTTGGAGTAAGAGCTGAGGTCTACGGATGGGTGCCTGGACGCCAGGGTGGGGTGGCACAACGCCACAGGGAGATTAAAACCTTTGTGGGGACTAGTTTTAGGTAACAATGCTATGGCAGGCTGCAGCATAAAAAACCATGTCTGTGAGATGAGGGAAGAAAGATAAAGGGAAAATCGATCGAAAGAAAGAAAGAAAGGAAGAAAGAAAGAATAAGTCGGACGGGTGAAAATATACCAGTGCAGATGAAAAGGACTTTATTTAGAAGACATGACGTGCGCCTGAGCTGCAGAATCAGGGAGGTATAATGCGTGTGCCCCCATGGATTTGGCTTACGAAGTAATAACCCAAAGGGATGGATGGACAAATCAAGTAAAGAAGTGACGAAAAAAAAAGGTGCATTCGTCAAGATCTTTTTGTCGGGCCCGGCCAACTGTGCCAAGGAGCGGAAGGATCACAACCGTGTCTCTCTGAACACAGCCCCCCGATACGCGGTCGGCACCTGCATTTGGACTTTGCTGTTTGGGTTGGAGGGCAGGCTGGGACTGGCTTATTGACATGGGCTGCGCACATTTCGGATCTTTTCAAATTCTCGTTGGTTGGACAAGTCGGGCTTCGAATTTCAGTACCCGTTACAGCCCCTCAGGCGTCTGATCCCACCCTACCTACATTTGACCTGACCGACTGTGCTGACGGGAACCTGAGTGGGCTGCATACAGGGCCAAGAGGGCTTGTTTGGTATTTTCGGGGGGGGG